>NW_007079916.1:4392-7661 GCF_000164805.1 Carlito syrichta | reverse complement strand
GCCCTGCCGCACTGCGGGGGAGGCACCGGCTTCTGGTCTTCTCTTGGCCACCTGGCCCTGCAGTGGGAGACAAACGCCTTAAAGCCTCTGGCCACGCCGCAGCTCTGTGCGGGGCCCGGGGAAGAGCCACGGACTGTGGCAGGGGTGTCCTCAGTGGGTCCCCGGAGGCTGCGGGTGGGCAGAGCAGCTTGGGGCTGGGCCCAGGGCGGTGGCCGTGTGAGTCTAGTTTTTGCTTTACCAAGTGTACAGAAATGGCATTTACGTTTCTCTGATGTTCCCTTGAAGCCATAGAATTTAGGGGCTTTTTATAAAAAATAAAAGAAAACGAAAGCATCCCCAGTGTGGCGTGTGATCTTCCCGAGGGCCTTGGCCAGAGAAGGGTAGCTCCACACCTGCAGCCGCCTGTCAGGGAAGGACTGGGGGGCTGGTGGCCAGGGAGGCCAAGGGACTGCGGTGACCGAAAGGGACCAACGGGAAGTGATGCTGAGGACTGACACAAATGGAGGAACCGGGCTGCGATCAGGGAGGAGCAGGAAACCGACAGCAGACCCAGAGGGAGCCGGGGAGAAAGCCCGCCGTGGGGCCGGGCTGCCCTGGCCCCGCCCTACAGCCTGGCCTGGAAGCCCTGCTGCTGCTGTCCCAGGCGCTTGCTCCCGGCTTGTCTGACAGCTCGAGGCAGCGTCCCCGAGGCAGCGTCCCCAAGACAGCCTCCGTGTCTGCCCTGCCCTGCTCGTGGAACGGGGGATGCCCCCTGGAGCCAGAGAGGCAGTGAGGCCACCGCGCTAGGTCTGAGACAGGACAGGAGTTCCGGTGGTTGAGCCCGACAGCCGCCCAGCGCCCCTTCCGGGGCTCTCTCCCATGTGGTCCAGAACACCTGGAGGGGACACATGCGTCCACACGGCCGCACACGCCGGAGAGGTCGTCGGGGAGAGGCCGCAGTGCCACGTGGGGCCCAGCCTCCTCCCCTCCCTGGCTGAGAAGACCCTGTGGAGTGAGGGCCGGAGAGCCAGAGGCTGAGGAAGGAAGTCCGTACTTGGCCAAGGGCCGTCACCGAGCCAGAGAGAGGCTCCGAAAGCAGAAAACCCTCTTGACTCAGATTCAGAAACCAAGGGCAGAGGTGGACAGACAGGAAGGACACGTGAGAGAGAAAAAAATGTGGCTTCAGAAATGAGCAAATCGCTGGTCCCAGCAGCTCATGGCTGTCATCCCAGCACTCTGGGAGGCCAAGGCAAGAGGACTGCCTGAGCCCAGGGGTTCCAGACCAGCCTGGGCAGCTTGGCAAGACTTCATCTCTGCAGTAAGCCAAAAAATTAGCAGGTGTGGTGGTGCCTGGCTGTAGTCCCACCTACTCGGGAGGCCGAGGCAGAAGGATCACCTGAGTCCAGCAGGTCGAGCCTGCAGTGAGGCATGATGGTGCCACCGCATTCCAGCCTGGGTGACAGCGAGTCTACAACTAATCCTACCTTAGGTGGCCGAGGCAAGAGGATTGTTTGAGCCTGCAGATTCAAGACCAACCTGGGCAGCATGGCGAGACCTCATCTCTACAATAAATCAAAAAATTAGCCAGGTGTGGTAGCGCGCACCTGTAGTTCCAGCTCCTTGGAAGGCTGAGGCGGAAGGATCGCCGGAGCCCAGCGGGTCGACGCTGGGATGGTCCATGAGCGTGCTACTGCACTCCAGTCTGGGCAACAGAGTGAGACTCCAACTCAAAAAACAATCCTGTATCTCCACACTGTTGGGCCCCTGCAAAAACTAACCAATAGCTGGG
Source organism: Carlito syrichta (assembly GCF_000164805.1). Classification (NCBI taxonomy): domain Eukaryota; kingdom Metazoa; phylum Chordata; class Mammalia; order Primates; family Tarsiidae; genus Carlito; species Carlito syrichta. Next base: position 5,893 of record NW_007079916.1, on the reverse strand, counting down.
CTCAGTGGCTCAGCCTGTCATCCCGCGCCTTTGGGAGGCTGAGGTGAGTGGATTGCCTGAGCCCGCGGGTTCGAGACCTGCCTGGGCAACTTGGCGAGACCTCATCTCTACAATAAATCAAAAGCAAAAAAATTAGCTGGGCGTGGTAGCGCGCGCCTGTAGTTCCAGTTACTCGGAAGGCTGAGGCGGAAGGATCACCGGAGCCCAGCAGGTCGAGGCTGTGGTGGCCGGGAGTGGCCACTGCACTCCAGTCTGGGCGACAGAGTGAGACGCCAACTCAACAACACCAAGAAAAAAAAAACTAACCAGTACAACCAACTCTAAGACGTAGCCTAGAAAAACAATTATATTTGAAAGAGAAGGATAATTATTGCGGCCTAATAAAATAACTTACAAAGGTAAGAGAATCTGGCACCCAACATTCCAAAACCAACACACAGAGCGAGGCAACAATGAAGCAGTCTTTTCACAAATTCAGTAATCTTAGTGTTTTGGGAGACCAAGGCTAGAGGATTGCTTGAGGCCAGGAGTTCAAGACCAGCCTGAACAACAGAGTAAGATTTCCCCCCAATCTCTACAAAAATACAAAATGAACAGAATGAGGTGGTGCCTGTATTTCCAGCTACTCAAGAGGCTGAGGTGGGAGGATTGCTTGCAGCCAGGTGGTCAAGGCCAGCCTTAGAGGTAAGGGGACCCTCTGTCCAGGCCGGGAAGTGTGGTGGTGGTAACTGTATGCCTGCACGGCATAGTGGTGCTTGCACCATCATAAGCGATTATGGGCCAGCCATGGTGGCTCACACCTGTCATCCCAGCGCTTTGGGAGGCTGGGATGGGAGGATCACATGGGACCGGGAGTTTGAGACCAGCCTGGGCAATATAGCAAGATTCCCATTTTAATGGGCTAGGCATGGTGGCATGTGCCTGTAGTCCCAGCTGCTTGGGAGGCTGAGGTGGGAGGATCGCCTGAGTTCAAGAAGTTGAGACTGCTGTGAGCCGTGCTGGTGCCACTGCATTCCAGCCTGGGCAACAGAGTTGAGATGCCAACTTTGAAAGAATTGTTTTTCCTTTTTTTTTTTTTTTTGAGTTGGAGTCTCACTGTCGCCCAGACTGGAGTGCAGTGGCCGCTCCCAGACACCGCAGCCTTGACCTACTGGGCTCTGGCCATCCTTCCGCCTCAGCCTTCCAAGTACCTGGCGCTACAGGTGCGCACTACCATGCCCGGCTAATTTTTGACTTATTGTGAAGATGAGGTCTCGCCAAGTTTCCCAGGCGGGTCTCGAACCCGCGGGGCTCAGGCAATTCACTCACCTCAGCCTCCCAAAGCGCTGGGATTACAGGCTGAGCCACCGAGCCCGGCTAAAAAATTGTTTTTTCACTTTGAACGTTAAAAATAAATGATCCCACCGGGCTTGGTGGCTCAGCCTGTAATCCCATGCCTTTGGGAGGCTGAGGTGAATGGATTGCCTGAGCCCACGGGTTCGAGACTCGCCTGGGCAGCGAG
>NW_007079916.1:1554-4317 GCF_000164805.1 Carlito syrichta | reverse complement strand
AAAAATTAGCCGGGTGTGGTAGCGTGCGCCTGTAGTTCCAACTACTTGGAAGACTGAGGCAGAAGAATCGCCGGAGCCCAGCAGGTCGAGGCGGCGGGGGCCGGGAGCAGCCACTGCCTTCCAGTCTGGGCGACAGAGTGAGACTCCAACTCAAAAAAAAAAAAAAATATATGACCCCATTATTTCTGTTGAGAAGTCAGTTATTCTTATTTCCTTTAAAGTAAGGAAAAATTTGTCTGGCTGCTTCTAAGAATTTTTATGTTTGGTTATTTAACCGTGATATAGCATTCTCTGTGTTTGTTGTGTTTTTTTTTTTCCTGAGTTGGATTCTCACTCTGTTGCTCGGATTGGAGTGTAGTGGCACACTCAACGACCACTGCAGCCTCGACCCGCTGGGCTCTGGCGATCCTTCCGCCTCAGCCTTCCAAGTAGCTGGAACTACAGGTGTGCGCAACCACGCCCAGTAAATTTTTTATTGTTATAGAGCTGAGGTCTCGCCAGATTGCCCAGACTGGTCTCAAACCCGTGGGCTTAGGCGATCCTCTCACCTCAGCCTCCCAAAGTGCTGGGAGTATAAGCATGAGCCACCACACCCGGCCTTCTCTGTGTTTATCATGCTCGGCATTTGCTGAATTTATTGGATCTGTGGATTCATGTCTTCCATCAGATTGGAAACTGTTCGGCTGCTACCTCTTCACACCCCTCTGTGCCCCTTCTCCTGCTGTGCCCCAGGACATTGGTCACTCCCATGTAGGACCATTTTGCATTGCCCCGCAGGTCTCTGGCATTCTCTTCTGATTAAGTGTTCTATCTCCTTTTGGGATAATCTTTTGTGACCTGTCTTTGGATATAGAGTTCTCTCTTCTATTGAGTTTTGTCTGCGCTTAAGCCATCCCGCAAATTATTTCCAGATATTCTTTAGTTTGAGAGTTTCTGTGTGTGAGTGTCTGTCACTCTCTCCCTTTAATGTTTTTGTTTCTGTTGCAGTCCTCTGCATTCTCACTCTCTCTGCTCCATCCTCTCACAGATTCGTAGCAGTGATTCAAAAATCCTTGATGTTGGCTGGGCACAGTGGCTTGTACCTGTCATTTCAGCACTGTGGGAGGCCAGGGTGGATCACTTGAGCCCGGGCGTTTGAGACCAACCTGGGCAATGTAGCAAGACCTCCAGCACTGCAAAATAGATAAATAAATAAACACGAGCCAGGTGGGATGGTGCATGTTTGTAGTCCCAGCTACTTGAGAGGCTGAGGTGGGAGGATCGCCTGAGCCCTGGAGGTTGAGGCTGCAGTGAGCCGGGATTGTGCCACTGCACTCCAGCCTGGGAGACAGAGCAAGACCCCCCACTCAAAAAAAAAAAAAAATCCTTGATGTGTAATTTTAACATCTGGGTCCCCTCAGAGGTGCTGCCGGCAGTTTTTCCTCTCGGGGTGACATTCCTTCCTCCTCACGTCCCTTGTTGTATTACTGTACACCAAACACCGTGGGGCGGATTATAAGTAGACATTACCCCCGCCCCAGAAAGGGCACACTTGCCAGGAAGTGGGGGTGCAGGCGCTGAGCTTTCCAGTTAGGAACCAATCAGGTTGGTGGAACCGGGTGACCTGTCGGGCGGGTTCCCTCCACCTTGGGGTCTGAGGCAGGCCCCACCGAGTTTACTCTGGCCCACGTTCCTGCCGGAAGCTGACAGCCCAGCACTGGGAGACAGCAGGAGGCATCCCTCCCCACCCCTGCCCTGTTCACCCTACCTCCTCACCTCTACCCCCACCCTAACCATCCAAGCACCAAACAAAAAGTCCAGGGGGAAAGTTGGCAGAGTGTTTTCGAGCCCCCTGGGTTGGAGTTTTGATCCCGGCTCCTCCCCCAGAGAACACCTCTGCCTGCTGCCCAGCCCTGCGTCCCCGGGGACAGTGACGGCTCACCTCTGCTCACCGAGGAAGGGCTCCCTCTTCTCAAGCTCATTTTCTTCAGATGTCTTTGATCTAAGTATATATGGTTTCTGCAATGATTCTGTCCTTTCACTGTTTTCGTTGTGGTGGTTTTTGTTTTTCTTTTTCTTTTTAGTCGGGGTCTCACTCTGTCGCCCAGGCTGAAGTGGAGTAACACGCTCATGGCCACACGCTCTTGACCTCCTGGGCTCAGGCGATCCTCCTGCCCACCCTCCCAAGAAACTGGAACTACAGGCCCACGCCACCATGCCTGGCTGATTTTTCGATTTATTGTAGAGATGAGATCTCGCCAAGTTGTCCAGGTTGGTCTCGAACTCTTGGGCTCAGGCGATCCTCTAATCTTGGCCTCCCAAAGTACTGGGATTACAGGTGTAGACCATTGCACCTGACTAATTTTTTTAATTTTGTAGAGACAAAGTCTCACCGTGTTACCCAGGCTGGCCTCAAACTCCTGGGCTCAGGCAATCCTCTAATCTTGACCTCCCAAAGTACTGGGATTATAGGTGTGAGCCACCATGCCCAGCTCTCATTGTTTTACTAGTTAAAAGTTATGATCTTCCCGTGCCTTGGGAGGCTCAGGTGAGTGGATTGCCTGAGCCTGTGGGTTCAAGACCCACCTGGGCAACTTGGCGAGACCTCATCTCTACAATAAATCAAAAATTAGCCGGATGTGGTAGGACGCACCTGTAGTTCCAGCTACTGGAAGGCTGAGGCGGAAGGATCGCCAGAGCCCAGCAGGTCGAGGCTGCGGTGGCCGGGAGCGGCCACTGCACTGCAGTCTGGGTGACAGAGTGAGACTCCAACTCACACAAAAA
>NW_007079916.1:0-973 GCF_000164805.1 Carlito syrichta | reverse complement strand
TTTTTTTTTTGGCGTTGGAGTCTCACTCTGTCACCCAGGCTGGAGTGCAGTGGCACGCTCCCGGCCACCACAGCCTCGACCTGCTGAGCTCAGGCGGTCCTTTTGCCTCAACCTTCCCAGTGTCCGGAACTACAGGTACGCACTACCACACCTGGCTTATTTTTTTAATTTATTGTAGAAACGAGGTTTTCACCAAGTTGTCCAGGTTGGTCTTGAACCCCCGAGTTTAGGCAATCCTCTCATCTCGGCCTCCCAAAGTGCTGGGATGGCAGACTTGAGCCACCATGCCCAGCCCTTATGTTCCTTTTTTAAAGGGCATAGAATTCTGTTTTGGTCATACTTTCTTGCTACTGGTTGCTTTTAAGATTATTTTCGGGCAGTTCCTTCATGTCCCTTCCCACTGTGGGAGCTTTTCTGTCCTCTCAATAAATCCTGCTTTCTAAAAAAAACAACAAAGCTTTTTTTCCAGTTCACACCTGCAATCCTAACACTTTAGGAGGCGGAAGTGAGAGGGTTGCTTGAGCCCAGGAGATTAAGACCAGCCTGTGCAACATAGTGAGTTCATACCTTTATAAAAAGAAAAAAATTTTTTTTTGGTTTTCCTTTGGTTTCAGCAGTTTGACTGTATGTGACTTCTGGGATTTTTGTTTTGTATTGGTTTTGTTTTGTTTTGAGTCAGCATCTCACTCTGTTGCCCAGGCTAGAGTGCAGTGGCACAGTCACAGCTACTCCAACCGTGACCTCCTGAGCTCAGGCAATCCTTCCACCTCAGCCTCCCGAGTAGCTATGACTACAGGCGCACGCCACTATGCCTGGCTAATTTTTGATTTATTGCCATTGTTGCCCAGGCGAGCCTCGAACTCCTGGGCTCAGGCAGTCCTCTTGCCCCAGCCTCTCAAAGTGCTGGGGTTACAGGCATGAGCCACCATGCCCCGGCCTTTTCTGTTCTTCCTTTTTTTTTTTTTTGGCCAGG
>NW_007079915.1:0-1027 GCF_000164805.1 Carlito syrichta | reverse complement strand
CACCGCAGCCTCAACCCGCTGGGCTCCGGCGATCCTTCCGCCTCAGCCTTCTGAGTAGCCAGACCTACAGGCCCGCGCTACCACGCCCAGCTGGTTTTTTGATTTATTGTAGAGACGAGGGCTCGCCAAGTTGCCCGGGCGGGTCTCGAACCCGCGGGCTCAGGCCATCCACCCACCTCGGCCTCCCAAGGCGCGGGATGACAGGCTGAGCCACCAAGGCTGGCTCAGAGCTCCACTCTGAAGAAGGAAACGCTCACGGTCTCACCGGTCACGTCCACCCTGTCAGTGGGAAGCTGGCCAGGACGAGGGGGCAGTGGGAGGGACGTGGCACACGCTGCCCCAGGGGGGCATCGGGGCTCTGCATGGCGCCCCAGCCTCTGGCCCCAGGATGTGCGCGCGGCGGCCCCAGCAGCCTCCCCTCGGAGGCCCGGCCTGTGCTCGGCAGACCCGCCACCGTGATGGGCTCCAAGGGGTGTGGGACCCAGGCTCGGGCTGTCGGAGGCCCTGGGGCGTGCTGTCACCAGACGCAGCAAAGCCAGGGCATCAGGGCGAGGAGTCAGCCCCTTCCCCGCGGCTCGAACCATGGGGAATGTGGGGGGGACATGGAGACCCTGGGGCGAGTCTGGGGTCCCTGGAACCACGACGGGGGGCTGGTGAGGTGGAAGCCATCGAAGAGAAAGAGAGGGGCCAGAGGCCGAGCCTGAGGGCGCAGGTGCCTGGACCGAGCCGTGCCTGAAGGCCACGTCCCGAGCTCCCCACACCATCATCCCTCCTGAAGATCCACCCTGCTGGACGCAGCTGTCCTGGCCCTCGTGTCCAGCGGCCCCACTCACCGCCTCTCCCCAGCCCTGCCTGCCAGGAGTCAGGCCCCAGGGCCCCGGGAGGGGGCCGAGGGGGACGGGGAGCCTCCCTCCGGCCCCAACCTTTGCTCCGAGTTGGAGGAGGAAGACGGGGAGCGGGGCGGGTTGTTTACTTGCTGCGGTCCCAGCTGCTGTTGCGAAACCGCGGCCCCGGGGCCGGGGCGGGG
>NW_007079914.1:3274-4246 GCF_000164805.1 Carlito syrichta | reverse complement strand
TTTATTATGATGTTGTGGAGTACAGTTAAGGGTTAGGTATACAAATACATTTCATTCAGGTACCCTGTTGATAAGAGGTGTTTCCCTGTCACCAGACAGATATTTACTACCGTTAATTCCATCTCCCTCCCCCCACATAGTTTCCCACTGTCAGTCATTTTCTTATAGTATTACATTGGATGTTCAAGGTCCACTATATGAGTGAGAACATGTGATACTCGGATCTTTGTTTCTGTGACAGGTCACTCAGTATTATAGACTCTAGCTCCATCCAGCTTGCTGTGAAATTCATGATTTTGTTCTTTTTTTTGGGCTGTGTAGTATTCCATCATGTATATGTACCACTTTTTAAAAACCAGTCCTCTTTGGATGAGCAGCATGGTTGCTTCCAGGTTCTTGCTATTGTGAACAATGCTGCGATAAACATACGTGTGCAGGTATCTTTTTTATAGAGTGATTTGAGTTCTTCAGGATATATTCCCAGTAGGGGTACTGCGGGGTCATATGGGAGGTTGATATTTAGAGCTTTTAGGAATCTCCACACTGCTTTCCACAGAAAATGCACTAGTTTACACTCCCACCAACAGTGTAGAAGTGTTCCCTTTTCGCCACACCCTCTCCAACAGCTGTTATTCTTTGAGTTGTTGATAATTGCCATTTTCACTGGAGTTAAGTGGTATCTCAGTGTGGTTTTGATTTGCATCTCCCTGATGATTAGTGAGGTTGAACATTTCTTCATGTGTCTGTTGGCTGCTCGGATGTCTTCCTTTGTGAAGTGTCTGTTCATATCTTTTGCTCATTTTATATTGGGGTTGTTTGTTTTTTTTCTTTTCAGCACGTTTGAGTTCCTTGTAGATCCAAGATGTTAAGCCTTTGTCAGCCCTGGTGTGGCAAATATTTTTTCCCAGTCTGTAGGCTGTCTCCCTGCTCTCTTGATGGTTTCTTTGGCTTTGCAGAAGCTTGTCAGTTTAA
>NW_007079914.1:0-2519 GCF_000164805.1 Carlito syrichta | reverse complement strand
TCCCCAGACAGATGTTTACTACCATTAATCCCATCTCCCTTCCCCTCCCCCCCAATAGTTTCCCACCACTGTCAGTCATTTTCTTATAGTATTACGTTGGATATTCAAGGTCCATTATATGAGTGAGAACATGGGATACTCAGGTCTTTGTTTCTGTGAGAGGTCACACAGTATTATAGGCTCTAGTTCCATCCAGGTTGCTGCAAAATTCATGATCTTGTTCATTTTTATGGCTGCATAGTATTCCATCATGTATATGTACCACATATTTTAAATCCAGCCCTCTTTTGATGGACAGCATGGTTGTTTTCAGGTTCTTCCTATTGTGAACAGTGCTGCGATAAGCATACATGTGCAGGTACCTTTTTTATAGTGTGATTTGAGTTCTTCAGGGTATCTTCACAGTAGGGGGATTGCGGGGTCACATGGGAGGTCGATATTTGGAGCTTTTAGGAGTTGCCATACTGTTTTCCACAGAGGTTGTACTAGTTTGCACTCCCACCAACAGTGTAGAAGTGTTTCCTTCTCACCACATCCTCTCCAGCAGCTGTTATTTTTTGAGTTATGGATAATTGCCATTCTGACTGGAATTAGGTGGAATCTCAGTGTGGTTTTGATTTGCATCTCCCTGATGACTAGTGAGGTTGAACATTTTTCATGTGTCTTTTGGTTGCTTGGATGTCTTCCTTTGAGAAGTGTCTGTTCATATCTTCTGCCCATTTTATAATGGGGTTTGTTTTTTTCTTTTCAGCACGTTTGAGTTCCTTGTAGATCCAAGATGTTAAGCCTTTGTCAGACCTAGTGTGGCAAATACTTTTTCCCAGTCTGTAGGCTGTCTCCCTGCTTTCTTGATGGTTTCTTTGGCTTTGCAGAAGCTTGTCAGTTTAATGAGGTCCCACTTGTCTATCTTAAATCTTATGACCTGTTGGTTTTGGGTTTTGTTCAGGAACTGAATGCCAGTTCCAGTTTCCACGAGGGTATATCCTTCATTTCCTAAGGTTCTTATGGTTTGAGGTTTTACATTTAGGTCTCTGATCCATTTGGAGTTAACCTTTGTGCATGGGGATAGAAAGGGGTCCTGTTTCAATCTTCTGCATGTGGTCAGCCAATTTTCCCAGCACCATTTACTGAATAGGTTTTCCTCTCCCCATTGGTAGGTGGTGGGGGCTTTGTCGAAGATGAGTTGGTTGAGAAATGAGGTTTTGCTTCTGGAATCTCAATTCTATTCCATTGATCTATATGCCTGTTCCATACCAATACCAAGCTGTTTTGATGATTGTAGCTTTATAGTAAAGTTTGAAGTCTGGTGATGTGATACCACCGGCTTTGTTTTTTTGCTGTGGACTCTTTTTGTTCATTTGTGTTTCCATATGAATTCCTGTGTTGTTTTTTCTAGGTCTGAGAAGAATGTTCCTGGTAATTTGACGGGTATTGCATTGAATCTGTAGATTGCCTTCGGTAAGATGGACATCTTCACAATGTTGACTCTTCCAATCCATGAGGATGGGGTATTTTTCCACTTGTTTGTGTTATCTTTGAAATCTTTGAGCAGTGTTTTGTAGTTTTCATTGTAAAGGTCTTTCATGTTTCTGGTTAGGAAGATGCCAAGGTATTTCATTTTTTGTGTGGCTATTGTGAATGGAATTGTGGTTTTTATTTGAGTTTCTTTTTTTGGGTCATTCAGTCCAATTTATTATATACCTGTATTACAAATGTGAAAATATATTTGAAAGATGTCATCATCTCAGAAAGTACATAGTAAACTCATTTATTTTAAAAATAGCTGTGGATTTTTTTTTATAAATACTGGTTTTTTTAAATCAATTTTTAAAATTATGATATTGTGGGGTACAGTGAAGGGTTAGGTATACAAATGTATTCATTTAGGCTCCCTTGTTGATAACAGATGTCTCCTTGTTCCCAGAGAGATGTTTACTACCATTAGTCCCACCACCCTTCCTTTCCCTCCATAGTTTCCCCCACCAATGTCAGTCATTTTCTTATGGTAGTGTGTTGGATGATCAAGGTCCACTATATGAGTGAGAACATGTGATACTCAGATCTTGGTTTCTGTGATAGGTTACTCAGTATGGTAGACTTTAGTTCCATCCAGGTTACTGTGAAATTCATGATTTCCTTCTTTTTTATGGCTGTATAGTATTCCATCATGTATTTGTACCACATTTAAAAAAATCCAGTCCTCTTTTCATGGGCAGCGTTGTGGTTCCAGGTCTTGCTATTGTGAACAATACTGCAATAAACATTCATGTGCAGGTATCTTCTTTATAGAGTGAATTGAGTTCTTCACAGTATATTCCCAGTATGGGGATTGTAGGGCCATATGGGCGGTTGATATTTAGAGCTTTTAGGAATCACCATACTGCTTTCCACAAATGTTGCACTAGTTTACACTCCCACCGACAGTGTAGGAGTGTTCCCTTTTCACCACACCCTCTCCAACAACTGTTATTTTTTGAGTTATTGATAATTACCATTCTGACTGGAGTTAGGTGGTATCT
>NW_007079913.1:0-851 GCF_000164805.1 Carlito syrichta | reverse complement strand
AGGCCAAAAAACACAATCAGCTATATAGTTCTGTAGTATAGTACATTTATACTTTTCACACAAAGGATAAATAAAAAACAAATATAAAGTACTGTACGGTAAAGTACACAAAATACAACGACTTGTAGAGGAGGCACACACATGACAATGTACATCAGACGTGAATTAACTTAAATGATTGGACATGTGGATACATGTTTGCATCTTTGGAAGTTTGCAACTTGGAGGTTCACAAGTAGGGGACTTACTGTATAAGAAATCTAGAAATTGCTGTCAGATATTATATGAGGCAACCGTTCCCAAGGCACATTGTCATTAGATTTTCTAAAGTAAGCATGAAAGAAAAGATCTTAAAGGCAGCTATAGAAAAGAGACAGACACCTAACAAAGGAGACTCATCAGAATAATAACAGAACTCTTGGCAGAATCCTTACAAGCCAGAAGAGATTGGGGACTCATTTATAATATTCTTAAAGTAAAGAAATGCCAGCTCAAAATTGTTAACCTTGCTAAACTAAACTTCATAAATGAAAGTGAAATATAGTCCTTCCTAGATAAACAAGCACTAAGAGAATTCATCACCTCTAGATCAATCATATAAGAGATGCTCAAGAGAGTTCTAAAAATGGAAACAAAAGAGCAATGCCACCACAAAAGCACAGGTAAGCACATAGCTTACAGACCATATAAATATAACAGAAACAAACCCTCACATATCTATAGAAACCCTGAATATTAATGGCATTAATAGATTGACAAACTGGATTAAAAACAAGACCTATCCTTTTGCTGACTCCAAGAGAATTATCTCACCTATAATGACTCTTAGAGTCTCAAGGAGAAGGAATGGA
>NW_007079912.1:0-18226 GCF_000164805.1 Carlito syrichta | reverse complement strand
AGCAGAGGGCGTGGGGAGGGCAGGGAAGGGATGGAAGGCGGGGCCACGGTAGGGGAAGGTGGGTGGGGTGTGGGAGTGGCCTGGGCAGTCCTGAGGGTCAGAACCTCTGGGACACTGAGCCCGTCTGCACCGTCCCAGCCACCGGCCTTCCTGTAGGAGGTGTCCCCAGAAGGGCATCTGCGCCCCTTCCCCTCTGCATACCCAGAGAGCCCGGGCTGCTCCCCTGCAGCTCTGACCCGAGTTCTTGCTAAATAAAGATGCCCTGGCGGTTTCCTGTTCCGTCTAATCTAACTTCTGTCAAAATGAGCCCACTTCCCTCAGAGTACCCAGACTCCTGGGGGCAGTGGAGACCCTCTTACTCCGTGGGGGCGGGGAGGCCAAAGTCCTCACGGGGCTGACAGAGGTAGGAAGACTACTGCTTAAGCTCCCAGGGCTCTCACTGGCCCCGGGGAGGGTGGGGGAGGGTAGTTCTTGTTCCAGTTCCCAGATGGGGACCTTCAGAGCCAGGGACACCGGGGGTGGGGCCCTGCATGCCTAAACCCTGGAAAGGTGGGGGGGTGAGAGGCAGCCCCCAGTCCCGGAGTCCCTGTGGTGCACCTCGCTCCCCCCTCACTGCTGCTTGGTGGCCCTGTGTGACCGCACGCACACCCCTGGGGTTTCCTTCCTGCCACCTGCCACTGTGTGCTCAGCTCCATGCCAGCCTGTCCCCAGGCTCCCACCTGCCTTGCAGTCCTGGCAGCCCCAGCCCCTGCCGTGCCTGAGACCTCTGCCCCTCAGCCAGCCCATTGCTGGAGGCCCAGCCCAGGGCTGCCCCAGCAGAGCCCCGGCCTGTCCTAGCCTTTGCCAGGAATGGGTTAGTGAAGGAATGAGGGAGTGAAGGAATAAGTGAGTGAGGTAGTGGACGAGAAAAGGAATGGGTGAGAGAATGAATGAGCGAATGAGTGAATGAGAGAGGGAAGGGTTGAATGAGTGAAGGAATGAGTGAGGAAATAAATGAGAGCCAATGAGAGGCAAGAAGTGAGTGAGTGAGGGTATGAGTGAGGGAATTAAAGCATTGTGAAGGAATGAATGGGTGAATTAGTGAACCAGTGAGTGAATGAATAGATGAGAGTGAAGGAATGAGTGAGTGAAGAAATGAGTGACCGAGTGAATGTCAGAGAATGAGTGAATGAATAATGAGAGTGAAAAAATGAATGTGAAGGAATGAGTGGGTGAAGGAATGAGTGGGTGAATGAATGAGTAAATGAATAAATGAGATGAAGGAATGAATGAGAAAGTGAAGGTTCAAAATAGTGAAGGAATGAGTGACAGAAGGAACGAGCGAATGGATGACAGTGAGTGAATGAATAAATGAGAGTGGAGGAATGAATGGGTGAGTGAATGAATGGCAGTGGAGAGTGAATGAATGAGTGAGAGCGAGGAACAAAGGAGTGAAGGAATGAGTGGGTGAATGAGTAAGTGAGAGTGGAGGGTCCGGGGGCTGCGCTGAGCTGAGGGGGCGGAGCTGAGCCGGTCTCCTCACGCTCTGTGAGGACCAGGCAGGACTGGTGGCGCTGGAGTGTCGGGGAGGACATGGAGTGTGCCGGCCACAGGTCCCTGGGAAGCCCCCGCTGCTTCCGGTTTCTGGCTGGGAAGTTGGACACGGCCTGGGGCAGCCCCTCCCCGCCGCCGCCCGCAGATCCCGTGACCCCCAGGCTTCTGTGGCCCTGACTCCAGGGGAGCTTCACTGCGAGAGGCCACCTGGAGCCGCAGGGACGACACGCAGACCCACATGCCTGCACCTGCTGCCCCGTGGGTAATGGCTGTGCCGGGCAGGTTGCTGGGGCAGAATGGGGGGACAGTCAGGACACAGGGCATCCCGCCCCTGGCCTGCCAGGTGCTCTGCGAGGCTTGTGCGTTTCTTTTCTCTTCACTGTGGCTAGCGCTCACAAGGTGACTGGGGACACCTGGGACTGGGCCCAGTTGAGTGGCCTCAAGACATCACAGTGTGTGTCGCCCCTGCCAGTGTCCCTTCCAGAACCTGTCGCCTTCCCAAAAGAAAGTCGGAGCCCTTGTCAGGTAACCTGGCCCTCCAAGCCCTGAGGCCGGGACCCCACTTCCATCCCCTGACATGGCCCACCCCAGGACCTTAGGGACCCCACTCCTGTCCTCTGGCACTGCCACTCCAGGGCCTCATGTGGTGGGGTCACCCAGTCCTGCCTTGTCCTGCTCACTGCCCCCAAGGGCCATCGTGTCTAGCAGCCATCAACGCTTCCTCCCTGGTAAGACCGAGCCACGTTCCACCGTTGGGACACGCGACATCCCGTGTCTCCATCCATGATGGATCTGGCTTCTTCCCACCTTGGCCACTGGGAAGGGCGCTTGTGACCACGGGTTGAAGCCCTGGAGGTGGCCCTAGGGGCAGGGCTGGATCTGACTCGCTTCTTCCCCCCGCCCAGGGCTGAAATGGGTGGGTGGGAGGGAGGGTGGGGCCAGTACTGGTCTGCGGCAGGGGGCTGCCTCCTGGAAAGCCACGGTTCCCGCTGGGGAGGTCGGCCTTCCCTAGCAGTGCCTGTTCCTGTGCCTGACCAGGCTTTTCTGGTAGCGACCTCTGCCTCACGCTCCCATGATGTCTCACACTGCCAGGCATTTCTGACCCTCCCCTCAGCCCCTGGGACACGCGCCTGCATTTGTCAGACACTGCGACATGTGAGGGCGTCAGGAGCCGGCCTGTGGGCGTCTCTCCAAAGTTCCCTCCAGGAAGACAGCTCTGTGGCCCCGTGGCTGCCTTACTTGGGACCTTGCCTGAGTGTCCAGGAAGGCGCTGTCGCCATGGGCCTGGGGAGGGAGAGCACCCCGTGAGGGCCTGGCCGCGGCAGGAAGGGACAGGCGTCAGGAGGGATTGCTGTGGGATGGGGCTGGTGTGGGTGTCAGGGTGTGGGAACAGGTTTGCTCTAGACTGGGGCCCGTCAGAATCTCCCCGTGGCCTTCCTCACCCTCTTGTCAGGCGAGAGGAGGGAAGGCTGACGCTAGGGGGAGGACGGCATCCCCTGTCCTAGCCAGGCGGGGGTGACGTGTCTGGGCCTGGACATGTCTGTGTCTCTTCTGTGTTCAGACCTACTCCCAGCATTCCCCACTGTCAGCAGGGACATCCAGGCTGGCTATGGGGCCAGGTCGACCCTGGGCTGCAGCAGGTGTATGCTGAGTGCTTCTCTGTGCCGGGTGCTGGGGACAGAGGAGCAGCCCTCTCCTTAGGTTGGGGACACATGTGGACAGGATTGTGTCTCCCGGAGCTGCGACAACCAACCCTCATTGATGCCACATTTGGAGATGGGCCAGTAGAGAGACAGATAGGGAGAAATGGGGTACTGGGTGGGGTCCTCATCCAAATGGCTGGTGTCCTTATGAGAAGAGGACAAGATGGCAGGCTCCCTGCCCAGGTCCCTGCCCACAGAGGAAAGGCCACATGGGACACAGCGAGAAGGGCCACCCACAAGCCAAGAGGAGTGCCCTCACCAGGACCAACCCTCGGGGTACCTTGATCCAGGACCTCTGGTCACAGGGACCACAGGAAGGGCAGTGTCCTTGTTTGAGCCTCCCAGACTGTGTACGTTGTCATGGCGACCCAAGCAGAAGGACACGAACACAGCCAAGGACAGGAGGCACCCACGCACACACATGCACGCCTACACACAAAGACATGTAGGTGGGAGGAGACACAGGAACTGAAGGAAGTGGGTGCAGGGCAGGGAGTGGGCTTGGGAGCTGGGAGTGGACACCGGGGTCTGTGGAGCCCCCAGAGAAGCAGGGGCTGAACTCGGCTTGGAGCATGGCGAGGGCAGAGGGGGCACTCGGAAGCCCTGGCAGTGGCTGTGTCAGGGATGCCATGTCCTCTGGGAGTTGGGCCTAGCCCAGCCTCTTCCCAGGGTTGCGTGGCCCCTCCCTGTGACCCTGGGCTAGGCATGGTCCTTGGATTTGCCATGCCACAGCCACACCTGGCCATGGGCCACAAGTGTCCTGGGTGCAGATGGACTTGAGGGTAGGACAGCCTGGCGTGAGTTCCAACCTCTGTTGAGGTGCTGCTGACGCACAAGAGGGGACACCCGTTGTGAGAGTGCTGTTGTGGGCTTGGTTGATGGCTTTGACGAAGGTCCACGTTCAGCACCATCTCCTTTCTGATCATGACATTTCTGTCACCTCAAGGTTCCCGTGTGGACCTTTTATAGACTGAATTGTGTTCCCCAAATTCACAGGTTGAACTCCTAGCCCTGATGTGGCTGTGTTTGGAGACGGAAGCTTTAAAGGCGGGTGAAGACTACAGAGATGCTGTGGACAGGACCGTGTCCTTCCCGCAAGAGCCAGAGGCCCCAGGGCCGGGGACAGAGGGATGGCTGTGCGAGGGCCAGGGAGTGTGCACTGTCTGCAGCCCTAGGAGACTGTTCTCCAGCCACCTAATGCCGGCGCGGTCCGGCCAGGCCCTGCCCACCTCAAGCATCTGTGATCCACCCCTCCCCACCTTAGATCTGCTGTTCCAGGGTTCCACGTCTGGACCCTCCTGTCACAGGGCACCGCGGGGTCTGAATTCCCTCACAAGGACAATGTCTGTGGGCTCATCGGTGGCTGTATGTTTCATCCATCCACGTTTCAATTGCTGAGGTCCCATTGATGGCCTCCGGGTGGTTTCCAGTTCTTGGTCATTAGGTAGAAAGCTGATGTAAATGTCTATAAACAAAGCCAGGAGGGGACAAATCGTTGTGTGTTGATTGGTTGTGTGCCCAGGGTGGGATTGCACGGTCGTATGGAAGGGTCCATCTTTATGAGAATTGGCCACACCACCGTCCAAAACTGTTGCACCATTTCACCTTCCTGCCAGCAGTGTGTGGGGTACACGTTGCTCCGAATCCTTGCCAACACTTGGTATGGTCCAAAGTTTTCATCTTAGCCACCATGGACGGTGTGAGGTGGTTCCGACGTGCACTTCCCCAATGACTGTGCTCAGTACCCCTTCACGTGCTGTCTGTGTGTTGCTTTGGTAGAGTTCAAGTCTTGCCCATTTAAAATAAATTGGGTTGTTTGCCTTCATATTGAGTTGTGATTCTTTTTTTTTTTTGAGTTGGAGTATTACTCTGTCACCCAGGTTGGAGGCACGCTCATGGTCACTGCAGCCTCGACTTGCTGGGCTCCATTGATCCTTCCACCTCAGTCTTCCAAGTAGCTGGAACCACAGGCACGTGCCACCACACCTGGCTAATTTTTTGATTTATTGTAGAAATGAGGTCTTGTCAAGTGGCCAGGGCTGGTCCCAAACCCAAGGGCTCAGGCAATCCTCTCACCTCAACCTCCCAATGTGCTGGAATTACAGGCTTGAGCCACCATGTCCAGCCAGAAATGCTCTAGAATTCCTTTTTTTTTTGAGTTGGAGTCTTACTTTGTCACCCAGGCTGGAGTGCAGTGGCATGCTCATGGCCACTGCAGCCTCGACCTGGTGGGCTTAGGCGATTCTTCCACCTTGGCATTCCAACTAGCTAGAGCTACAGGTACATGCTACCATGCCCAGCTAATTTTTTGATTTATTGTAGAGACGAGGTCTCACCAAGTTGCCCAGGTTGGTCTCGAACTCATGGGCTCAGGTAATCCTCTTACCCCGGCCTCCGAAAGTGCTGGGATGACAGGTGTGAGACAAAAGGATATTTTCTGGATATAAGATATATGTGTTGTTTCCCCCAGGAAGTGGTTTGCTTTGAATATCTTTAAATACATGGTTTGATGAGCAGACATGCCTCGTGCTGATAAAGGACCACACCCCACGTGATCCCTGTGCCCTCGGGCTCTGTGTCCTGTCTAAGAAACATTTGCCCACCTCGCTGCCACACGCCTTTTCTCTCACAAGTGCATAGTTTGAGCTCCTACACTTAGAGGCCTCCTGTCTGTTTCCACTGAGTTGTTTTCAATCAGGTGAGGTGAGGTCCCTTCTCCCCCCTCATGTTTATCAGATATTCCAGCAATTACGTGCTGAGAAGGTAAACTTGACCCTACTGGATTAGCATGTTTGAAGAATCTACTGGTCGTCCACTGGACGACACTCTTAGCTGATGGAGCTTTGTGATCAGTCTTCATTTGGCTCAGAGTCATAAGTCCTTTCTATGTTCACCTGATATTTAGAATTCAAATTTCAATTTCTACCACCAAGGTCGCTGGAGTTGGGATTGGGGTTACGTTGTTCCATTGGGGAGTGCTGACGTTTTCCCAGATGTAGCCTTCCAGTTTATCAGCACAACAAACCTTTCCAGTGATGGGCCTTCCTGGCTTCTCCCAGCAACATTTTTACAGGGCTTGCACATTTTGTCATGTCATGCTTTTCCATGCTAGTGTGTTCTTGCTCTTAAACATCAAATTCCAAAGTTTATTTTTTATAATGTTGGCCTTGCCTCCTGTGACTTTGACACATAAACTTAACCCTTTAGTGAGTGTCTTAGCTCCTACACTCAAAGGCCTCCTGTCTGTTTCCACTGAGTTGTTTTCAATCAGGTGAGGTGAGGTCCCTTCTCCCCCCTCATGTTTATCAGATATTCCAGCAATTACGTGCTGAGAAGGTAAACTTGACCCTACTGGATTAGCATGTTTGAAGAATCTACTGGTCGTCCACTGGACGACACTCTTAGCTGATGGAGCTTTGTGATCAGTCTTCATTTGACTCAGAGTCATAAGTCCTTTCTATGTTCACCTGATATTTAGAATTCAAATTTCAATTTCTACCACCAAGGTCGCTGGAGTTGGGATTGGGGTTACGTTGTTCCATTGGGGAGTGCTGACGTTTTCCCAGATGTAGCCTTCCAGTTTATCAGCACAACAAACCTTTCCAGTGATGGGCCTTCCTGGCTTCTCCCAGCAACATTTTTACAGGGCTTGCACATTTTGTCATGTCATGCTTTTCCATGCTAGTGTGTTCTTGCTCTTAAACATCAAATTCCAAAGTTTATTTTTTATAATGTTGGCCTTGCCTCCTGTGACTTTGACACATAAACTTAACCCTTTAGTGAGTGTCTTAGCTCCTACACTCAAAGGCCTCCTGTCTGTTTCCACTGAGTTGTTTTCAATCAGGTGAGGTGAGGTCCCTTCTCCTCCCTCATGTTTATCAGATATTCCAGCAATTATGTGCTAAGAAGGTAATTTGTGACTACATTCTTTGTAAGAAGCAGCACTGTGTTCCTGTCTGTCCAGCCTATGTGCCTTCTATTTTGTTTTCTTGCCGTATTGCACTGGCAAGGACCTCCAGGACCATGGTGGATGCAGGTGGTGAAGTGGACACCCAATATGGGTCCTGATCTCTGGGAAGACCTGCAGTCTTTTTCCAGTGGGCTTGGGGTTGGGTGTGGGTTCTGTGGTATACCAAAATCTCTGTTACAAGTTCTTTCAGTGTTGCATCTTGTTTTTCTTGAGTCTTATTCACTTTTTCCATCCATTATCTAATCCGTGTTGTATTCTGAGGCCAGTCGTTGGTGACTTCCATTGTTTGGGCTCTGAGGTCTGATTTCTCAGCAGTTTTCTCTTTGTTACGCTTGAAATTACCTGTGGTCTTCCGTTGACTTTCCTTCATTTGTGACAGATCTCTTGCTTTTCTCTTTAGTTCCATTATTCAGTGTCAATGGGAGAGGTTTTCACTTCTGATGTTTGCTTAGTCCTCTATTCTTCCCTGACCTGGGCTCTGGATTTGTTCTATTTTGAAACAGGATTATGGGTGGGAAGCTTTGCTGTCTCTTGCAGTTTTTAAAGTTGAATAGGGTAGGGGATGGGGAGCTAGGATTCAGAAACTACTTGCAAATCACAATGTTCACTGATTGTGGTATGTATTCCCTGAGATCCACTCCCCACCACCACTCTATATGATGATGCAATGGGTATGTGTGTGTACCCACTGAGTCCAAGATACAGTAATAGCAATGAGGAGAATAGAGAAAAACAGGAGGAAATAAGATGGACAAGAATTAAAAAACAATGAAAAACCCCCACAAAACAATGAAAGCAGAAACCAAAGCAAAAAACAATTGAACACACACACACACAGACATACACACATCCCCCCAAAACTAACTGGAATAACAACAAGGTGAAACAAGTAAAAAAACCCAACAGAAAACCAGGAAAACTAAACACACACACACACACCTAGCACAAAATGAATGGAGAAGAAAAACAGAAAGACCAGGAAAAAAAAAAAAGGAATTCAGATTGAACCCTCACACATATATTCACACACACCTTAATCTAAAACACAAACAAACAAATATATAAATAAAAAGAGAAGAACAAAAGAGCAAAAACAAACCAACAACAACAGCAACAAAACTGAAAGATGAACACTCAGCCATTCACATACACACATAAACAGAAAACAAAAAGCAAAAGAAGAAAAAGGAAAAGAAAAGAAAAAAGAAAAAAAGGGGGACACAGATCAAACCCTCACATACACATTCCTGCACAAAGGAAAATTATTTAAAAAATAGAAGAACTAACAAACAGGCAAACAATTTTTAAAAATTCAAGAGAATATTTAAATTAAAACAAGAAAAAAAAACCTCTGCTCTCTTGTGGCAGGTTCTATAATTGTTCCTCTCTGCTTCTCTGCTGTCTCCTGCAGAGCATCCACCTCTTTCACTCTCTCCCCAGTATCTGGAGCAGGGAAGGAGGAGGGGCAGTGGGGGTGGCTGGGGCTGCAGTCCTCCCTTCCCACTCTCATATGGTCAGGGAGATCCCCTCTGGTGGAGAGGTGCAGGATGGTCTCTTCCCCAGCCAGGCGCATCCTGGAATGGAGTTCTCCTACTGCAGCTGACGTCAGGCTCTGCCTGGGTTCGTCCCTCTCAGTTGTGCCCCAGCTGTGTGGGTCTGACATTCAGGGGATTGCTGGGGAGGAGGAGGGTTGGGTCCACCCCAGACTCACCCCTGATCTCTTTGGAGTTCCTCCTTGCTCTTTTCTGGCCACAACCTTTGTCCCGAGGCTGGATCAGGGTAGGGGGCAGGGTGCCTGAGACTCAGCACTCCTCAGGTCCCTCTGAAGTTTGTGCTTTCAGGATATTCCCTCTGGGTCACAACCAATCCCTGAGTAGCTGATCTGCCGGTCACAAAGATCAGGTCTGCTGCTCCGTGGTGAGCAAGTGAGAACAATTTTCTGCCTGTTTTCCAGATGGTGGCAGGGTACCTCTTTTGTCTTCTCCAGTGGGACTCTGTCTCTGGGCTCCCTCCGCAGCCCCTGCTGCCAGTGACTGGCCAGGTGCCGCAGAGGTGAGGCAAATCCTGGAGCTGGCAGTCTTTCCTGCTGCAGGAGTGAGGCAGAACCTGAAGCCGGTAGTCTCTCCTCGCCACTTCTTCACAGGAAAACTTTTGTCCGTTTAAAAAAAAAAGGCTCTCGACTTCTGTGACCCGGGAAGTGCTAGGCACCAAGTAGAGCAGCTGCAGCACTGCTCATGAGACCCCACTTAGTCAGTCTCTCCCAGCATCTTCCTCCCAGGAAGCGTTTTGTTGATTAAAAAAAAATGGCGTCGGGCTCGGTGGCTCAGCCTGTAATCCCACACCTTTGGGAGGCTGAGGTGAGTGGATTGCCTGAGCCCACGGGTTCGAGACCCGCCTGGGCAGCAAGACCTCATCTCTACAATAAATAAAAAAAAATCAGCCGGGCGTGGTAATATACGCCTATAATTCCGGCTACTTGGAGGGCTGAGGCGGAAGGATCGCCGGAGTCCAGCTGGTCGAGGCTTCGGTGGCCGGGAGCGGCCACTGCACTCCGGTCTGGGTGACAGAGTGAGACTCCAACTCAAAAAAAAAAAAAATGGCGCTTGACTTCTGTGTCCCAGGAATCGCTAGAGTCCAAGCCGAGCAGCTGCGGCACTAGCTGCTTCACTAGGAGAGCCCTGGCTGCTAGCTCCCAACCCCTCACCTAAGTCAGCCACTCACACACTCACTCACTCACTCACCAGCACATACACAAAATTTCCCATACATTCACTCATTCACACTGGGACTCACATAGTCTGACTGGCTTGGCTGTCATCTTCCTGACACTCGAGTTCTGTGGTGTGGACGCCCCATGTGGACGCAACGGCTCCCTCGTCTCTGCAGGTCTGACTTGTGATTTCCAGTGGCCACTCTCTTCCTTCTGACCAGTCCCTGGTTCTCATTGTCGGGGGGGGTGCTGGTCCTCAGCCTCCAGCTGGGTCTTGGTTTTGTATCCAAGGTGACAATTTCTGTATTTAGTTGGAATATTTCGACCATTCACCTTCAAAGTCTTTACCTACATGGTTAGATTTGGGCCTGTCATCTGGCTAAATTTTTAAAAAAATATTTAAATTAAAAGCACATTTTTTAATTTTTCAGTTGGAATTTCCCTCTGTTGCTCAGGTCAGAGTGCACTGGCATGGTCACAGCTACTGCAGCCTTCACCTACCGGGCTCAGGCGATCCTTCTGCCTCCACCTCCCGAGTAGCTGGAACCACAGGTGTGCATTGCCACGCCCAGCTCACTTTTTGATTTATTGCAGAGACAAGGTGCGGGGATGACAGGCGTGAGCCGCTGTGCTGGCTTCCTCTGGCTAATTATTTGCTGCCCTTTGTTTTCTCCCTTCCTGCCGTCTCTTTGGTTTTTGTCTTCAGTATTTCATTTCATCTGCATGTCGCGCTCATAGAGTGGCTGCGGCAGGATCCCTCGTGCGCATCTGTGTGTGTAGGTGAAGGCTGCGGTAGCTGTGCCCATGCCAGTGCACTCTGACCTGAGCAACAGAGGGAAATCCCAACTGAAAAATAAATAATATGTGCTTTTCTGGCCCTTCTCCTCCCAGCCCTCCTGCTGTTGCCGTCGACTCAGCCTGGACATGTATAAACACCACAACGCACTGTTGGTGTTTTTGCTGGAAGCATTTTATTGTTTGTGAAGGCATTTAAACATGAGAAGAAAAGTCTCGTGTTTCCTCCATGTTTGCCATTTCTTTCATTCTTTATTCCTTTGAGTAGATTCCCGTTCTCGCGCAGAGCAAGTTCTTCGTGCTTGAAGGGAGTCCTTGAACGCTCCTTGTCATGCAAGTCTGCGGGCGATGGGTGCTCTCAGCTAGGAAATCTGAGTTCTCGTCTTCATTTTGCCTCCATTCATGTTTTTAATTTACTTTTTGAAGAGCTGGAGTCTCACTAGGTTGCCCAGGCTGGCCTACGAACTCCTGGGCTCAAGTGATGCTCTTGCCTTGGCCTCCCAAAGTGCTGGGACTCTAAGTGCACTACCCAGCCCAGGCCATGTTTGACCCGTGGATTCACTGTGTCTAGAATTCAAAGCTGAACTGTTCTTTCTAGCATTTTGAAGATTTTCTCATCACCTCTTGACCTGTGTGACTTCTGGGGACCCGACTGCGTGATCCTCGTCGCTGCTTCTTTGACATGCAGCGTAGGTATCTGAGACTGATGTAAGGTTTCCTTTGTGACCGTCTTCAGGAATCTCAGCGCCCCTCACCATCCCTCCTCTTTCACCCTTTTGGATTTGTGGGTTTACAGCTTCCTTCAAATATACAAAAATGTCACCCGTGACCTCTTCAAGTCGTGCTTCTGCTCTAGTCTCTCGTCTTTCCCTGGGACCCTGTGTTTCTGCCAGGCAGCTGGGTATTTCCAGGGCAGCCTTGAGAATATGTTCACTTCATCTTCTCTGCCCTATTTCACTTTGGGCAGCTCCTTTTACTGTGTCTTTAAGTTCACTGTCATGGTCTCGACTATCATCTGTGTTAACCCTACTGGTCCTGGCTGAATCGTGTCCTTCCAAAATCGTGTCTGGGAGGAGGACAGGATTAAGGGACAAGGCGTTAGCCGGGCTCGGTGGCTCAGCCTGTCATCCCGCGCCTTTGGGAGGCTGAGGTGAGTGGATGGCCTGAGCCCACGGGATCGTGACCCGCTGGGGCAACTTGGCGAGACCTCATCTTCTTTACAATAAATCAAAAAGCAGCCGGGCGTGGTAGTGCACACGCCTGTAGTTCCAGTTACTTGGAAGGCTGAGGCCGAAGGATCACCTGAGCCCAGAGGATCGAGCCCATGAGCGTGCCACTGCACTCCCATCTAGGTGACAGAGTGAGATTCCAACTCAAAAAAAAAAAAGAGACAAGGCGTTAAAGACAGGGCTAGTCAGTGGGGTCTTACGTATGGGCCCGAGCTTGTGAGGACTGGCGTCCAGTGAGAGGAGGAGGTGTGGGTGTGCGGAGAGGACTCGCAGGGAAGAGGCGGCGGCGGGACACGGCGGGAAGGCAGCCGTCTGCAAGCTGGGGCCAGGTTCCAGGAGAGTGAGGCCCGCCAAACCCGATCTTGGACTTCAGCTTCCAGACTGTGGGAGAGGAGCTTAGTCACAGAGGGCTGAGCCCATGGTGCGTCCATGCATCGTGACCACTTCACATTCTGCACAGGCCCACACGATTCTCCCTAAAGTCTCCATTCCTCTCACTGTGTTCACGTCTCCCTTCGAGTGTGTTCTAACTGTAATTTTGGGTTCCTTGTTTGGTAATTCCGTCATGGCTGTCACTCTCCAATCTGCTTTACTGACATTTTTTCCGCTTCTTGGCATGTCTGTAATTTGCATTTGATGTTGGACATCGTGCTCAGACTGTTTTGATCACCTGGATTGCTTGGGGGCTCTTCCTTCAGGGGTGCCGCATACGTGGCCTGGAGCCAAGCTGCCTGGTTAGCTTTTTCTTTTTTTTTTTGTTGGAGCCTCACTCCATCACCCAGGCTGGAGTGCAGTGGCACACTCACAGCCACCCCGGCGTCAACCTGCTGAGCTCTGGCAATCCTTCTGCCTCAGCCTTCCAAGTAGCCAGAACTACAGGAGTGCACAACTGTGCCTACCTTATTTTTTATTTATTGGAGAGATGAGGTCTTACCAAGTTGCCCAAGCTGGTCTCGAACCCACAGGCTCAGGCAGTCCACTTGCCTAGGCCTCCCAAAGTGCTGGGATTACAGGTTGAGCCACTGAGCCTGGCCTATTTTGGTCTTTTTTTTTTTTTTTTTTGAGTTGGAGTCTCACTCTGTTGCCCAGACTGGAGGGCAGTGGCTGCTCCTGGCCACTGCAGCCTCGACCTGCTGGGCTCTGGCGATCCTTCCGCCTCAGCCTTCCAAGTAGCTGGAACTACAGGTGTGGAACTACAGGCTGAGCCACCGAGCCTGACCTACTTTGGTCTTTTTGAAGTTGGTTTTGATGCTGGACTAGAGCGGTCTTTACGCTGGGTAAGATGTGGCCCTGTGTCCCAGGTCAGGACTTTCTGAGGTGTCCACTGATGGCCCAAGGTCCACAGGGCCTCCATCAGGGCTACTCAGACCCCCACAGTCTTCCACTTGTGAGTTCTGGAGACCACTCAGCCTGCAGCTCCCTGGGACTTGGGGCCCAGCGGTTTTGCGTTTTATTACCTATATGCAGGGTGTTGCATTCAGCAATGACTCAGGGACCCTCATGTGGATTTCTGGCACTTTCTGTCTGTGTGGCTCCCTCCCTCCTGGCAATCGACCTGGGTCCCTCTGCCCATGCGTTCCCGAGCCCTGACCGCCTCCTGAGCCTGGCAGGACCCCCTGGCTACCTGGACCCCCTCCCTGCTCTTTTGGTCATTTGTGCCTTCAGGCCAGCGCCAGATAATGGCTGGGCTCCGCTGCCCTGGTCCCTTCTCTCAGGGTCACGGTTCCCATGCTCAGCTCTGCAAACTGGCGGTTCCTGTATTCTCAGTTTCGAGGTTCTGTGGCTGGAGGGCAAGCCAGGCTGTGTCCTCAGTCACAGGGAGGCCACGCCACCGGTTCCCTGGTGGGGAAATGTCACTGGGGATTTCCAGACAGTGTATTGAGGACAGTTCTGGGAGTGGGCTGTCCAGTGTTCTTGGTTGGTGGGAAGTTGCAGTGCATGTCCATGCGGGCACCTCTTCAGTTTCGTGTGAGGATGTTTCTGGACAAACAATGTGAGGAAGTAATCATCTCACTATTGACCTCAAACCGGCCTTCCTGACCTCGAAACGGCCTGCCTGTGATGGTCCCTCGACAGGGCGTGGCTCACAGTTCTGAGTCCTCTATCCCCACCCTCCAGCCCTCCCTGGCCACCCTCACCTCTCGGGGTGCCTACACAGGTGACCCCAGAGCCTCCTTGACAAGCCTCTATCTGCTTTGGCACACCCTCTGCACCAGCCTGACATCTGTACAGTCTCCCGAGTACAGGATGCGCCTGGCGTCTCAGCCTCCCTCCTGGGATGGGCCACGGCTGGCACTGCCTCCTGTCCCCCTTTGCCCCTCTCCAACAGTGGACCCCAGTTCCTCTCTGCAGCAATGCTCAACCTATGCCCTTTCTCAGATAATGCCCTTCTCTCCTTGTTTCCCAACAGGCTCCTATTCGTCCTTCAGAGCCCCACATGGCTTGTGCTGCCCACTCTGAGAGCCCTCCTCACCACACCACTGTAGGAGTTAGGCTCCTAGACCATGACCAGGACAAATCCTTGGCCCCTGAACCACTGCTCAACCCAGGATCCACACAGAACAGGGGAAGCTGAGGCCAGCCTCCAACACAGAGCAGTTGAAGAGGAGCCCCTGGGTGGGCCTCAGGACCTGCCCTGCCTCTCTCCAGGGCCAGGCTCAAGCACTAGGGTTCCCACAACCCCTGTTCCCCCTCAATGCCCAGACACTCCCCGTTCAGAGAAAGGGGAAATGTCACTGGGGATTTCCAGACAGTGCATTGAGGACGGTCCTGGGAGGCTGGGGTGTGGGGGTGACACCCAGGGCCAGGCCGCCCTGTGGAGCCCAGGCCGGGACTGTGTGGAGGCCAGCCAGGAGGAGGCTGGACCCCAGGTGGGCGTGAGGCCCAGGGCTCAGCAGCTACTGCAGAGCCCAGGCAGGTGGGCCCAGTCTCCATGTGAGGGTCTGACATAGACAGTCTCAGCCTCAGTTTCCCCACCGCACTGGGGAGGTATGTACAGAGCATTCCCACAGCCCCTGCCTGGCCCAGGTCCTGAGTGTGTGATAAATGGCACCCTGCGGCATCTAGTGAGTCTCTGGGTGGGTCCTGGTGCCACAGGAGAGGAGAGGGCTCTGGGTCTCAGGATCCAAGTCACTGGGTACAGGAAGGAGAAACCTGGGACAGGCTCCATCTCCACCCCCGGGAATATCCTGGTCCAGGAGCCATGAAGACTCAGATGGGAGCCGGGCCTGGGGGAATCCCGTCTGCTACTCCCTCCCTGCTTGACTCTTGAGGGTCTCAAGGTGAGGGGGGAAGACATCCAGTAGTGACAATAGCCATGGGGACAGGTGGTAGGCTGGGCAGACCCCAGCACAGGCCTCTTGGGTCTGCCTTTTCCTCACTGAGGACCCTGGCGCCCTGAATCCCAGGGGCCCCAGCTTGACCAGTGATGCGTGCTGCAAATGTCCGCGCTGAACGAATGAGTGAGTGAGAGAATGAATGACTGGATGTGGGGATGGGAGCCATGGCCTTTCTCCTGGCTACAATGGAGCTGAGGTCCCAGGCCCAGGAGGTGCATTCACAGGAGGTGGGCAGATCATAAGCAGGCAATGGAGAGAAAGGGGTCAGAGGGCAGAGGTTGAGGGCACATGTGGGGCAGGAAGGGGACAGGGTTTAAATTCAGTCATCAGAGAAGGCCTCAGGGAAGAGGTGACATATCAGCCAAGACCTGGCACAAGCAGCATCCTTGAGCTCTGGCCCAGACCTCGCAAGCCTTGAGATGGGGGCTGGGGGAGGGACTCTCCAGGGGGCTGAGACTCCCTGGTGCCTGTGGGTAAGTCCCCTCCCTCACCACGCCTCGGTTTCCCCACTTGCGCATGTTGGGGGTGCATGAGATGACACTTGAGGGTGTATCTCGTGGGAGGGGGGGACTGGGAGATGGGGGTGGGGTGGACCCTGGGGGCCTGCTCCCAGTAGAGAGGCTGTCTCCTTTCTTGGAACCCTCCAGCCCTCCTAGCCCTTGGAGCACCCTTGGGGCTGGGGGTGGGGGGGAGTGGGAGGGACGAGAGCCCCCTCAAACTCTCAGGCAGCAGGGTTTCTCCCCTGACGGGTCTTCCTGGCTCTTAGGCGGGGGCCACTGCTGGGAGGCATTCCAGGCACGGGGTGCCTAAGGCAGACGGCATGAGTGTACCCAGGAAATAGCGGGTGGGGGGTGTTACAGGCTGAAAAGAGGCCATTTTGTGTTATAGTAAAACAGTCATTTAGAAAAGACTTAGAAACGTTGATTAAGCTGAGTTGGGCTAATCGTAGAGGCCATTTGAATTTAAAAGTGAACATTTTTCCTAGCCCCCCACTTCGCTGTCCTTGGATCCATAACTGTGGCTGGTACTGACGGGAACACAGCCATTTGCACCGAGCCCCCTGGGAAGCAGGAGACACACACACAAGACTGCACGTTCCCGGACATGCCTCCGCCGGCCCTAGATGAGAAATGGGCTCTGATGACACTCCCTAAAACTCAGAAAACATCTGTTCCCCTAGTCTCTCAATGACAACGGCTTTCTTTCATGCCTTTGTATTAATTTTATGTACGATGTTTAGTTAAGCCTTGTGAACCAGGACTCCCAGAATAAGCAAAACAGTGTAACCAACTGGAAAGTACGCAGCCCCGAATTGCTCAAGGTTGTTGTAACTTAGGAGAATGGCAGGAACGATGCCCTCTGAGCATAGCCACCAGGGCGGTGTGTGTGACCATAACTGTCTGGGGGCTAAATCCTGATTAAGAAAGAAACGAAGTAATGGCCACAAGACTCGGAGTCGTTATTAATCAATAGTGGAAAAAGACAAGAAACTGTATGCTTCATTAAAAATACTGGACGAGAACTCTGCTTAAGGGAACAGACTTTGGTGGCTACACAGCCTGTTCCCTGATCCCCTGGTGTCAGAATGAAGCTCCTTCCTTCTCCCAGCTTTCTGCCTCTCGTATCTGATTGACGGCGAGGGAAGCAGTTGAATGTTAGACTGGGCCATACAGGGGCATCCTCTCACAGACCCCTCCATGCTGGGGACAGGAATCTGTATGCTGGGCACGTCAGGGACACCATGTCCCAGTGGCTGCCCGGTCCCCATACTGCCTCTGAGTTTATCACCAGGGCCAGGCTGTGGGGAGAGTGGCAGCTGCTCTGTGGCATTTTCAGAGACACCCGCCGGGAGGTGCTCACCTCCTGCCACGGGGACTTGCCAGCTGCTCCTGTGTAGTGTGGGGGGTGGGGGGGGTGCCTGCAGGGAGGAGGTCTGCCGGCGGGTCTTCCTGGGGTGGTGGCCAGTGGTGGACCTGCCTCTGGCGCTGGGGGCGCTCGGCCCAGCACTAAGGCGACGCCTACCCCATCCACGGAGCTTCATCCCTGCCTGTCCCTTCCCTGGTTCCTGGTCTTCCTCCCCGGAAGCCGCCAGCAGTGCAGTAAGGCAGTGACCGCACTGGTGGCTACGCCAGGCCTACCCAGTGTGACCCTGCCACGGGAGACCCTGCTGGGGACGTCGGGCAGCCCAGGCTGAGTCCCAGCGTCTGTGGACTATGTGCTGGGACATCTTAGTGTAGGGTCCTGTCCCAGGTCCTGCGAGATCTGTGACTGGCCACTCCGTGGACTATCCCCCTAGACTGAGGAGAGCATGAATCACACCGTCCTGTCCCTCAGGGGTGGGTGAGGGGTGGCTGACCCTGCAGAGGGGCCACGTCCAAAGCCAGGACTGGCTGAGGCTTGGGGCAGCTGGCCTCCAGCGGTGGGCTGGCTGAGGGGCGGTCCCTGGGCGTGGTGGGGGCTGGGCCTGCGGTTGCCAGGACAGCAGGGCAGGCAGGAGCCTGGGGACAGGGCCTGCGTGGAACTGGCCACGCAGGGTCAGGTGGCAGGAAGGAAATCCTGGGGTGTGCGTGCTGTCACGAGGGGCCACGAGATGGCAAGTGAGGGTGCTGAGGGTCCCCATCTGGGAAATAGAAACAAGAATCCCCCCCCTTCCCGCCTTTGTCAGCTCCGCAGGGACTTTGGCCTCCACCCACCCCCGGAGGCTGTGTACTCGGAGGGAAGTTGGCCCATTACGGAAGAAGTTAGATTAGACGGAACAGGAAAACGCGAGGGTGTCTTGTGCAGTGAGAGCTCCGATCAGGGCTGCAGGGGAGCAGTTGAGGTTCTCTGTGTGGGGCATGGACGCCATTCTGGGGGCGCCTCCTGGCCTGCGGCTGGGACAGTGTGGAGGGCGGGCTCAGGGTCCCGGAGGCTCTGGTTCCTCGGGACCGCCCAGGCCAGCCCTGCAC
>NW_007079911.1:0-909 GCF_000164805.1 Carlito syrichta | reverse complement strand
ATTTACTGTAGAGATGAGGTCTCGCTGCCCAGGCGGGTCTCGAACCCGCGGGCTCAGGCAATCCACTCACCTCAGCCTCCCAAAGGCTCTTTGCTCACTTTTAAATGAGGTGGGTTTTTTTTTTCTGTTGATTTGTGTAAGATTTATAGATTCTGGATATCAGCCCTTTGTCAGATGTGTAGTTTGCAAATATTTTCTCTCATTTTGCGGGTTGTCTTGTTTATTCTGTTGATAGTTTTTTTGCTGTGCAGAAGCTCTTTGGTTTAATTAGGTCCCACTTAATTGTTTTTGCTGTGTTTGCTTTTGGGAACTTGGTCATGAATTCATTGCCAAGGTCAATGTCCAGAGAGTGTTTCTATGCTTTTTTCTAGGATTTTTCTAGGATAGTTTTTGAGGTCTTACATTTAAGTCTTCAATCCATCTTGAGTTAGCTTTTGTATGTGGTGAGAGGACAAGGTCCAGCTTCATTCTTCTGCATGTGGTTGACCAGTTTCCCTGGCATCACTTATTGAACAGGGTGTCCTGTCCCCAAAGTCTGTTGTTCTTTCCTTTGTCAAAGATCCGTTGGTTGTAGGTTAGTGGTTTTAGTTCTGGGCTCTCTGTTTTGTTTCATTGGTTTATGTGTCTACGAAAGGCTCAGTAGAAGCTCACACTTCACCATCACACATTATGCCCACATAACAAAGAGTTATCTTTTCTTTCTCCTGCTTTTTTCCAATTTATTTTGAAACTTAGTTTAATCTGCTTTTTTTTTTTGAGTTGGAGTCTCGCTGTGTCACCCAGACTGGAGTGCAGTGGCTGCTGCCGACCACCGCAGCCTGGACCTGCTGGGCTCCGCCGATCCTTCCGCCTCAGCCTTCCAAGTAGCTGGAACTACAGGCGCACGCTACCTCGCCCGGCTAATTTTTT
>NW_007079910.1:23825-26262 GCF_000164805.1 Carlito syrichta | reverse complement strand
CGCAAGCTCAGGCAATCCACTCACCTCAGCCTCCCAAAGCGCGGGATTACAGGCTGAGCCACCGAGCTCAGCTGAGTTGCTTTTCCATAGGAGACAGGCTCAGAAAGGTCATGGCTTGCCTGGGGTCACATAGCTGGCAAACCAGGTGTGCCTGCCTTTGAAGCCCTCTGCATCATGCAGCAGCCAGTGCTGCTCTGACTGCCTTCCAGGGGACCCACCTTCAGGCTACGGATGCTGGAAGGGCTGGCATCTGACTTGAGCATGACCTGGATGTCCTGGAGCGCCTCCTCACCGCTGGGCCGGGGCCGGGTCACCTCGTCAGCCACCTCCTTGGCAGCCTCCTCCAGCTGGAGAAGAAGGACGCAGGCTGTCAGTGACGGGGGCAGAGCAGCCCTGGGGAGCTCAGGGACAGGGCCCCACTCACCAGCTGCAGGTGCTCGGCTGGCTGCTTGTACAAGTAGTCAGCCAGGTCCTCGTCAAAGCTGGCCAGGTCCTCCATCTCCACCTCAATCCAGTACTCCCCCAGGTTGTAGTGCCGCTTGAGTTCATCCCTGGGGCAGGCAGGTGGGGTGAGGGGCGGGAAGGGTGCAGACAAGAGGAACCAACACTGGCTGAGGTGCACCTGTAGCCGCGAACCTGCCCACACCGCAGAAATCATGGCCCCACCACTCCTCTTCCCAAACACACCTAATGCTGGTCTTTCACTGCTTAAACCTGTGGAGGCAGGGAGGCTGCCCACTGCTGTGCTAGATCGATCTGTTACTTAACCCTGCAGAGGCTGCCTACTGCCAAGAGGCATCCTCCAAAGAAGGCTCCATGGAAGCAGTTCACAAATGGTCAAAAGGACCTATCAACATCAGACAGGGCAGCACACACAGTACAACAAACCAGTTCTTCCATCGCAAGCCTCCTCAGAGCCCTTAACTCATTCTTGCAGACCAACAGGGCACACGCCTCCAGCTTGGAGGCCCCAAGGCAGCAGAGATCACGTCCGCATTCAGCCTCCAGTCAGACTCTTTGCTACAGAGCATCCCATGAGACTACCATCCCAAGAACACATTTGGGGACCACTGACCTATGCGCAACCTGGCCCCAACCCCTTCCACCTAAGTCCAGGAGCCAACATTACCAGTCCGGCCCAGAAGGTCCCTTGCTGAGAGCTCTGTGAGAGCAACGGCTCCTACCCAGAATGCCTTCCGCACCTGACTCTCCCCGCAGCTCGAGGGCCCCCTTAACCTCAGCCCCTCTGGAAGCTTTCCGACTCCTTTTACACTCCTGTGCGGAGGCAATTAGCACCTTGGAATTTATCTGTTGGCCTCCATGACTTGCCCCCTGACATCTGAGCTTCTTGAGGACAAGAAGTGTTTCTTTTCATCTTTGTTGCTCAGCGTCTGACATACAAGTAGTCAATGTCAGCTGCTGCATAAGTAACAGGAGGAGAAACGCCTGCACCCATTTCCCCCGTGAGGAAACAGAGGCCAAGAGAGACTGACGCTTGGAAGTCACTCAGCTGATGATCGGTCAGTCCCAATCCCGTGCCTGCAAACTCTTGTTCTCTGCAGTCTAAGGTGTGGGGGATGGAGGCTGGGCCTTGAGGAAACCAACTAGAAGCAGGAGCCTTGTCCCGCTTAAGTGCTACAGCCCAGCGCCGAGCCCAGCGCCGGGCATGCAGCAGATGCTCGATCAATGAAGGCCCGGGATAAGAATGGGCAAATGGCCGGGCTCAGTGGCTCAGCCTGTAATCCCGCGCTCTGCGAGGCCGAGGTGAGTGGACTGCCTGAGTCTGCGGGATCGAGACCCGCCTGGGCAACTTGGCGAGACCTCATCTCTACAATAATTTTAAAAATGAGCCGGGCGTGGTAGCGCACGCCTGTAGTTCCGGTGACTCGGAAGGCTGAGGCGGAAGGATCGCCGGAGCCCAGCAGGTCGCGGCTGCGGTGGCCGGGAGTGGCCACTGCCCTCCAGTCTGGGCGACAGAGTAAGACTCCAATTCAAAAAAAAAAAAAAAAGCAGAATAGACGAATGAACGAAGTGCGGTAAATCAAGACTACTGGCCAGGCACAGTGGCTCACGCCCATAATCCCAGCACTTTGGGAGGCCAAGGTGAGAGGACCGCCTGAGCCCACAGGTTCGAGACCAGCCTGGGCAACTTGGTGAGACCTCGTCTCTACAATAAATCAAAAAACTAGCCGAGAACCAACTTCAGGTACAAAACACACAAACCGGCCGGGCTCGGTGGCTCAGCCTGTCACCCCAGCGCTTGGGGAGGCCGAGGCGAGTGGACTGCCTGAGCCCGCGGGTTCGAGACCCGCTCGGGCAACTCGGCGAGACCTCGTCTCTACCATCAACCAAAAAACGAGCCGGGCGTGGAAGCACGCGCCCGTGATTCCGGCGGCTCGGGAGGCGGGGGCGGAAGGATCGCCGGAGCCCAGCAGGG
>NW_007079910.1:19517-23474 GCF_000164805.1 Carlito syrichta | reverse complement strand
CCGGGCCCCACCCGCCAGTCCCGGGGCTCACCTCTCCCTTCCCGCGCGCCACGCACCCCGAGGAGACGAGAAGCGCCACGCTCCGCCGCCGAGTTTCGCGGGAAAGGTGAGAGGCGGGGTTCGGACGCCGCGGCCGCTGCGCACCCATTGGTTCCCCGGAGCCCCGCGGCCAGCGATTGGGCCGCTCTGCTCCCGCGAGTCCCGCCTCCCGGGCCGGCTGTTAAAGATGATTGGCTGAGGGTGGGCTGACGGCAGGCCGCGCCTACTTCCGGGCTCCATTTTGTGTGCGGAACGATTTGGCGCGAAACTTCTGATCGGGGAAGAAACGGCGGCGCGCGGCGGCACGGGCGCAAAGATGGCGGAGGGGCGGGTCCTCGGCGGGGAGACTGGCGGGCGTGTGGAGGGCATCTCTGTGCGTCTTCCTCAAGCCTTTTATTGTACTTTATTTTTTGAGTCGGAGTCACTCTGTCGCCCAGGCTGGAGTTCAGTGGCCGTCTCGTGGCCACCGCAGCCTCCACCTGCTGGGCTCAGGCGATCCTTCCGCCTCAGCCTTCCAAGTGACTGGAACTACAGGCGTGCGCCACCACGCCCGGCTAATTTTTTTGATTTATTGTGGAGATGAGGTCTTGCCAAGCTGCCCAGGCTGGTCTCGAATCCCTGGGCTCAGGCAACCCACTCGCCTCCGCCTCCAAAGTGCTGAGATCACAGGCGTGAGCCACCACGCCCGGCCTTTCTTAAGCCTTTTAAATGGTCCCATGAGACTGGGCACGGCGGCTCATGCCTGTAATGCCTGCACTTGGGAGGCCGAAGCCAGCGGATTGCTCAAGCCCGCGGGTTTGAGACCCAGCCCAGGCGACTTGGCGAGACCTCATCTCTACAATAAACCAAAAAATTAGCCGGGCGTGGTGGTGCACGCCCGCCGTTCCGGCTACTCGGAAGGCTGAGGCGGGAGGATCGCCAGAGGCCAGCAGGTCGAGCCTGCGGTGGCCGGGAGCGTGCCACTGCACTCCAGTCTGGGAGACGGAGTGAGACTCCAACTCAAAAAAAAAAAAATGGTGAGCTCAAGCTGCAGCCTGGGCTATGTGATTTTTCTCCCCCCTCCCCTCTGCCCTACCCCAACACGAACAGCTGGAAAGAACCCTCTGTTCTCTTTGCCACATTCGCACAAACATATATTTACAGGGAGCGTTTAAATTATGTGTTTTTTGAGTGTATAAAAATAAAACCAAACAGGCTTGAAACTTGCTTTGCTCTTTTAACTCTTCAAGAACTTCCCTCAGAGTCAAGACACGGAACTAGCTCATTTTATTTTAGTAGCTATTTAATTGCTGGGCAGGGTGGCTCACGCCTCTAATCCCAGCACTTTGGGAGGCGGAGGCGAAAGGACTGCCTGAGCCCAGGGATTCGAGGCCATCCTGGGCAACGTGGTGAGCCCTGGTCTCTACAATAAATCAGAAAATTAGCCAGGTGTGGTGGCATGCACCTGTAGTTTCAGCTACTTGGAAGGCTGCGGTGGAAGCCCAGCCTCCGAAGCCTTGGAAGGCTCTCCGGAGCCCAGCAGGTCAAGGGTGCAGTGACCGTAGGGTGCAGTGGCCGTAAGCGTGCCACTGCACTCCAGCCTGGCAGAGGAAAAAAAAAAGCTACTAAATTTTGCATGGTGTGGTGACAAAGACTCTCTCAGCCAGGTGCAGTAGCTCCCGCCTGTAATCCCAGCGCTTTGGGAGGCCGAGGAGAGAGGATTGCCTGAGCCCAAGGATTCAAGACCAGCCTAGACAACTTGGCGAGAACTCATCTCTATAATAAATTAAAAAATGGGCCAGGTGTGGTGGCTCAGCCTGGAATACCAGCACTTTGGGAGGCTGAGGCAGGAGGATTGCCTGAACCCAGGAGTTCAAGACCAGCCTGGGTAACTAGGTGAGACCTTGTCTCTACAATAAATTACCAAAAAAGCACTAGCCGGGCGTGGTGGCATGTGTCTGTAGTTGCAGCTACTTGGAAGGCTGAGGCAGAAGGATCACCTAAACCCAGCAGGTTGAGGTTGTGGTAGTCATGAGCATACCACAGCACTCCAACCTGGGTGACAGAAGTGAGACTCCGCCGGGTTCGGTGACTCAGCCTGTAATCCCGCGCCTTTGGGAGGCTGAGGTGAGTGAATTGCGGGTTCGAGACCCCCCTGGGCGGCGAGACCTCATCTCTACAATAAATCAAAAAAATCAGCTGGGCGTGGTAGCACATGGCTATAATTCCGGCTACCCGGAAGACTGAGGCGGAAGGATAGCCGGAGCCCAGCAGGTTGAGGCTGTGGTGGCCGGGAGAGGCCACTGCACTCCGGTCTGGGCGACAGAGTGAGACTCCAACTCAAAAAAAAAGAAGTGAGACTCCAACTCAAAAAAAAACCTCAAAAAATTAGCCGAGCATGATGGCGTGCACCTGTGGTTCCTCCTGTGGGGTTCCAGTTACTTGGAAAGATCACCCGAACCTAGGAGATCGAGACTGGGGTGGCGTGCCACTGCACTTCAGCCTGGGCAACAGAATGAGACTCCAACTCAAGAAAACGACTCTCTCATCGACAAAACTCTCGCCAGGATCCTCTGAGCCCCCTTCTCCACTAGGCCTCGGCCTGGTTTTACAAAGACTTGAACAGTTCACGCTTGCAATCCCAATACTTTGGTTGACTGAGGCAGGAGGATCACTTGAGGCCAGGAATTTGAGGCTGCAGTTAGCTGTGATCAGGTGCCAGCACTCCAGCCTGGGTGACCGAGCGAGACTCTCTAAAAAAAGAAAAGAAAAAAGACTTGAATGAACACTAGCAGTTTCAGATAGCTCCAGGCCGCTAAGATGACCCTAGGCCCCTTTAAGCTGCTTGCTGAAAGGACTTGAGGCTGCCAATAAATGCCTCCTGCTTGTCCCAGTCAATACCTGAGGACGCCGCCTTGTCTCTCAGTCTCTACCGTAGGCAAGAATCCTAACTTCAATAGTTGCCACCTAGCAGATACAGCTGGCTTCATTGCGTTTACACCGACTGACTCTTTGGAATGTATCACATACAGGACTGTATTTTTTTTTTGAGTTGGAGTCTCACTCTGTCGCCCAGACTGGAGTGAAGTGGCCGCTCCCGGTCACTGCAGCCTCGACCTGCTGGGCTCCGGCGATCCTTCCGCCTCAGCCTTCCAAGAAGCAGGAACTACAGGCATGGGCTACCACGCCCGGCTGATTTTTTGATTTATTGTAGAGATGAGGTCTCGCTGCCCAGGCGGGTCTCGAACCCACGAGCTCAGGCAATTCACTCACCTCAGCCTCCCAAAGGCGCGGGATTACAGGCTGAGCCACCGAGCCCGGCTGGGACTCTATTAATGACTTGCCCACATCCTACTCCCTCAACCTCCCTTTATTTATTTACTTATTTACTTATTTATTTGAGAAGTCTCACTCTGCCACCCAGGCTAGAGGGCAGTGGCACACTCACAGCCATCACAGCCTTGACCTGCTGGGCTCAGGTGATCTTTCTGCCTCAGCCTTCCAAAGAGCTAGAACCACAGGCATATGCCACCATGCCCGGCTATATTTTTTACTTATTTTTTTTTTGAGTCAGTGTCTCTGTTGCCCAGGCCGGAATACAGTAGTATAACCACGGGGCTCACTGTAGCTTCAACCTCCTGGGCTCAACCAATCCTTCTGCCTCTGCCTCCCAAGTAGCTGGGACTATAGGCGTGAGCCACCACACCCAGCTAATGTTTTGAATTTTTTTTTTTTTTTTTTAATTAGAGTCTCACTCTGTCACCCAGACTGGAATGCAGTGGCTGCTCCCAGCCACCGCAGCCTCGACCTGCTGGGCTCTGGCGATCCTTCCGCCTCAGCCTTCCAAGTTTCTGGAACTACAGGCGCACACTACCACACACCCGGCTAATTTTTGATTTATTGTAGAGATGAGGTCTCGCCAAGTTGCCCAGGCGGGTC
>NW_007079910.1:9918-19012 GCF_000164805.1 Carlito syrichta | reverse complement strand
ACAAAAAAAAAAAAAAAAAAAAAAAGAAAGTGAGAGAGAGGAGATTCATCTCCCCAAGATAAGGGAGGGGGCCAAAGCTAGGAAATATGGCAACCAAAGCTCAAATAGCCACGTGGACACATCAGAGTTTAACAAAGCAGTGGCCAATCTTCCTTTAAAATACCCATTTACTTGTTTACAAGTTGAAGCTGAGTTCATACAGGACTCCCTTTCCTACTGCAACAGTTATTGCTGATTAAAATCTGTCCTTACCAGGCCGGGCTTGGTAACTCAAGCCTTTAATCCCAGCACTTTGGGAGGCTGAGGTGAGAGGATTGCCTGAGTGCAGGGGTTCGAGACCAGTTGGGCAACTTGGTGAAACCTCGTCTCTACAATAAATCAAAAGCTGAGGACGCTGGACCCAGGGAGGAAGAGCCTGTTGCTATTAGAATGTCTGTGTTAGAAGGCTGAGGTGGAAGGATCGTCAGGTGACGCTGGGGTGTCCGTGAGTGTGTCACTGCACTCCAGCCTGGGTGACAGAGTGAGACTTCAACTCAAAAAAAAAAAAAAAGAACGTCTGTGTTTTGCATGATAATCTGAAGTGTGACTTCTGGACCTGGGTGCAGAGTGGAAACTCCAGAGTGTGTTTCATAAACACCCACCCCAGGGCTCCAGAGTCAGAACTGTCAGCCGGAGCCCTGGATTCCATGGCTAAGTAATTGCAGGTAATTCCGATGCCACCATGTACGGGCTGATGTTTGGTTACTACTGGCTCCTCCCACCAGCTGGGCGAGTAGGTGTATTATTCTCGTATCATTCTCACTTTATCAGTGAACAAAATGAGCCTTGAAGAAGTGACTTTTCCAAAGTTCCAGGCTAGGAGCTAGGGACAAAGGTCTCCTGACTCCTGGTCACCAGGTACTGGCCATATAAGGAAACACTTTGTCCCCTGCGCTGCCCGGTACACCCTCCCAGATGGAGAGGCTGCACATTGTATTTCAGTGGCTTTCATGACTTAGGGCAGTAGAAAGGGCTTGGGTTATAGAGCTGGACCGACCTGGGTGAAATCGCCCCTGACCCTGAGTAGTAAGATAAGATCCCTCAACATAGAGATGACGTGGGTGAGGTGACTCCCACAGTACAATCACAAAACGCTGATTTCCCTCCTAATATGTTAGGAGCTGGCAACATCCAGCATGGGCATTGAACGTGTATCTTATTAGTTTCAAGACAGACGGGTGAGAAAGGTATCATTCGATTCCCGTTAAAGAGAATAAAACAGACCCCTAGAGAGGTTAAGTAACCTCAAAGTGGGGTAGCAGGAATTTGAACCCAGGGATCTCAGTCCCGTCTCTTAAGGGTCACTGGACAAAAGACATAAATTTTGACTGGGCTCAGTGGCTCAGCCTGTCATCCCAGCACCTTGGGAGACTGAAGCGAGTGGATTGCCTGAGCCCCGCGGGTTCAAGACCAGCCCGGGCAACTTGGCAAGACCTTGTCTCTACAATAAATAAAAAATTAGCCGAGAGTGGTAGCACACGCCTGTAGTTCCAGCTACTTGGAAGGCTGAGGCAGAAGGATTGCTGGAGCCCAGCAGGTTGATGCTGGGGTGGCTATGAGCATGCCACTGCACTCCAACCCGGGCAACAGAGTGAGACTCCAACTCAAGGATAAAAAAAAAAAAGACATAAATTTTGCTCCAGAATTTGCTCATTTCAGCCTAACTTTCCCTATCCTCAGTAAAGGTGAGTCTTACATCAAGAAGGGTTTAACAAAAGCTCCCCTCCCAGGGTGCAGTGGTTCATGCCTATAATCCCAGCACTTTGGAAGGCTGAGGTAAGAGGATTGCCTGAGCTCAGAAATCTGAGACGGAGACTTTGTCTTTACAAAAAAAAAAAGACCCCCTCCTGCATCTTCAAACAGGTCAGCTCCTGCCAACCTCCTCACCCCCATCCCTCCCACCGGGCATGCAAGAAACAAGTGAGCCAAGGTCAGTTCCCCAGGAGTAACAGAGTCCATGAAAAACACTGCAAGTTACTATCAGACAATGTTGTTTATTATTTCACACAAAAGTTAGAGACCAAGGCCACAGTGGTTAAACAGCTCCCTTCCCTACCCACCCCCCCCACCCCCTAAAAACCACCCCAACCCTGCTATAAAAGCAACAGAACACAACAAAAATACCAAGTTCAGGCTGAGCCAGGAACAAAGCTTGGCTCTAACAAAAATAAGACAGAAACACAAGACACAACATATCTGTGTGTTTATATAAAAATTGCCACGGCCCACAGGGAAAGTGGTCACGGTCATGTCGAGAAGGATTCTTCAAATCCAGGGCGTTTGGAGGTTCGGGACAGCTGCTGCTTCTGGCCACATCTTCTGGGCTCTGCTGGTGCTGAGGGCAGGGCTGGCCTCGTGCCCACCTTACAGTTCAGGCCGTGGGCTGGACGTGCTTTTGATTGGGAGGAGCCCCAGGCTCCTTCCCCCTTTCCAGAGAGAGGGCTGGGGGCCCCCTTGCCCAGGATGAGGAAGCCAGTCAAGAGATGTCCCCTCTCCAGAAAGAAGGCCCACCACTGGACAGAGTTCTTGGCCCTGGGAGCCAGCACATGTGCATTCACATGGCATAAAGTCCCACGGCAACGGTGGCCACCAGGAAGCTGAGCGTGAGGACCCATCGGAGGAGTGGAGCCCGGGAGAGGACACTGGGCTGGGGTTTCCCTCTGGGAGTCTCCAAGGAGGCGGAGTCTGAAAGAGAAAAGGGGCCGAGGTCAGTGGGTGTGGGTGTCTCATGTCGCAGAAGAGGCACATCAGTGTCTCCGGTACCATCCCTGGCCCATGCCAGGATTCTGCTAGAGCACACACAGTGTCCCTCTAGCCACTGCTTGAATACCTTCAAAGACGGGGAGTTCACTACTCCTCCAAGCTGTCTGTTCTTCCATGCTCAGCGGGGCCACATGTGAGAATGTTCATGGGCCCTGGG
The DNA here is from genome assembly GCF_000164805.1 of Carlito syrichta. NCBI lineage: Eukaryota > Metazoa > Chordata > Mammalia > Primates > Tarsiidae > Carlito > Carlito syrichta. The sequence goes on along the minus strand of NW_007079910.1, from coordinate 16,053 downwards.
CATGTTTTTCAGACTTTTGCCTGCTACCTGAAAGGCTCTCTCCTTAAGGTGGCTGTAAACCCTCATTTCAAACTTCTTTTTTTCTTTTTGAGTTGGAGTTTCACTCTGTTGCCCAGGCTGGAGGGAAGTGGCATGCTCATGACCACCGCAGCCTCAGCCTGCTGGGCTCAGGAGATCCTTCCACCTCAGCTTTCCAAGTACCTGGAACCACAGGCATGCACCACCATGCCCAGCTAATTTTCTGATTTAATGTAGAGACAAGGTCTTGCCATGTTGCTCAGGCGGTCTTGAACCCCTGGGCTCAGGCAATCCTCTTGCCTCCACCTCCCAAAGTGATAGGGTTACAGATGTGTGCCACTATATCTGGTTCTTATACATTTTTGAGTCAGTCTTACGCTGTTGCCCAGGCTGGAGTGCAGTAGCACATTCACAGTTTACTGCAGCCTCCACCTCAGCCTCCACCTCCTGGGCTCAGGTGATCCTCCCACCTCAGCCCCTCGAGTCACTACAGGCGTGCACCACCATGCCCAGTTAATTTTTTTTTTTTTTTTTTGTAGAGCCATGGTGTTGCTATGCTGCTCACGCTGGTCTCAAACTCCTGGGCTCAAGCAATCCTCTCACCTTGGCCTCCCTAAGTGCTGAGATTACAAGGGTGAGCAACTATGCCTGGCCTCTTGTACATTTTCTAAGAATGGCGGTCACAGGGCAGGAACTAGAAAGCAGGACTTCTGAGGTCAAAATTCAAATTTAGTCCCATCCCAGTCATTGAGAGGCCAGAGCCAGCCGCACAACGTAGGCAGGCCATCGGCCACCACCCCAGGCACAGAGTGGGCATCCGCAAGGTCTATATAGAAGCAGGACAGAGGCCAGGGCAGGCCTCTCGAGCCAGACCAGCCACATTTGAATCCCAGCTGCATCCTGGGCAGTGAAGGAAAGAGAGCGCAAGAAATCTACAAGGAGGGAAAACTGCAAGCCACATGGGTCGAAGTGGCACCGGAGGGAAGGCCTAACCTGGCAGGCCTAACCTCCGCCCCCGCGTCCCTTGCAAAGCCACACCCCCTCCCACGGCATATTGGGCTTGGTAAAGGCACATTTTGTGGAGCACTCTGGCCTTTCTGGAATTTCCCGGATATTCTCACAACAGTCACACCCTCTGTTGCTCTCTGACACATATGAGGGGAGGACTGGGCACAAAAGGACTCAGGAGGGACGTGTCTTCTCATGGTGGTGAACAGCTGGTAAAGATCCTCCAACTCCCCAGCCCACACGGGGTCCCCTCAGGAATGCTTAAAAGGGCCTAAAGGGAGTCTAAGTTAAGCTGCTCCTGACTCCCAAAGGTTCCTTCCTGTGTACTTTTGATCTAATGAACTAGTTCCACCTTCCTGGATTTTCCAGGTGGGGAAACTGAGATATAAAGAAGTCTCAGCCGGGCTCGGAGGCTCAGACTGTAATCCCGCACCTTTGGGAGGCTGAGGTGAGTGCACTGCCTGAGCCCGCGGGTTCGAGACCCGCCTGGACAACATGGTGAGACCTCATCTCTACAATAAATCAAAAAATTAGCCGGGTGTGGTAGTGCACTCCTGTAGTTCCAGCTACTTGGAAAGCTGAGGTGGAAGGATCGCCAGAGCCCAGCAGGTCAAGGCTGCGGTGGCCGGGAGCAGCCATTGCACTCCAGTCTGGGTGATAGAATGAGACTCCAACTCGAAAAAAAAAAGTCTCATGGCCGGGCTCGGTGGCTCAGCCTGTAATCCCGCGCTTTGGGAGGCCGAGGTGAGTGAGACCGCGTGTTTGAGACCCGCCCAGGCAACTTGGCAAGATCTCGTCTCTACAATAAATCAAAAAATTAGCCGGGCGTGATAGTGCGCGCCTGTAGTTCCAGCTACGTGGAAGGCTGAGGCAGAAGGATCGCCAGAGTCCAGCGAGTCGAGGCTGCGGTGGCCAGAAGCATGACACTGCACTCCAGAGTCTGGGTGACGGAGTGAGACTCCAACTCAAAATTAAAAAAAAAAAAGAAGTCTCATAATTTGCCCAGAGCCACACACTGAAGATTGACCCTATGCCTTCTGGACTATACTCCACTTCTCACATAAAAATATTCAGGCCGGGCACAGTGGCTCACGCCTATAATCCCAGCACTCTGGGAGTCCGAAGAGGGAGGATCACTTGAGCCTAGGAGTTCGAGATCAGCCTAGGCAACATAGTAAGACTTCATCTCTATAAAAATAAAAAATAAAAAAATTAGCCAGGCGTGGTGGTGTATGTCTGTAGTTCCAGCTACTTGGGAGGCTGAGGCAGGCGGATCACGTGAGCCCAGGAGGTCGAGGGTGCAATGAGCCATGGTCGTACCACTGCACTCCAGTCTGAGTGACTGACTCAAAAAATAAAAATAAAAACATTCAGAAGACAGAGAGTAGAGACACCAGAGACAGTCAGCCAGGCCATGTCCCCCTTCCAACAGGAGCCCGGAGCAATGCCTCTCCCTGGAAGCCCTCACCTTGCACCCTGCTGCTGGTACGCTGGCGAAGCCCTGGTGCCTGCGATGGGCTCTGGTCCTTGGCATCCTGGGTCAGCAGCTCCTGCAACTCCTCAAAGAGCTGAAAGACAAAAGACACACGTACCCATCTCAGTGAGAGTTGTTGCTAGATCCAGCTGAAAGCAAGACGAAGTTTCGTCATGAAATATTTTGGAAATAACAAAATCCTAAGAAAAATATTGAACATTCACCTCCCTTTCACCCACCTCAAGAGATAAAATGATCCGAGCAGACGCCCCTGCCCACGCCTGCCCTCCCCAGTGGAAATGCTGTCCTGGATTTAGAGTTCACAGGGCCATTCTTGAGACAATATGAAGTGCCATCCCCGCAGAGGCACTCCTTGCAGATACACTCTCTCAATTGTGCCCAGGCGAGATTCACCCGCGGCAAGTAAGCTGTGCTGTGTGGCACTGATGACCCAGGTTCTGCGGTGAGGGTGCTGCTACTCCCGGGGGTCAAGTGCTTTGCCTGATTTGCCTGAGACCCTGGCCCAGAGGTCAGGCACCAAGCGCCTCCCATGGGTTCTGACTCCAGATCCCTTTTGACTGCCCTTCTCTGAGAGACACGGATTTTCTTGGAGGACTGATTGGGTTGGGGGGCGGAAGGGTTGGGTTGCTCTGTAACAGGGGCCAGGACCAATCCCTTCCGTGATCCCAGGCTGGGGGCAGGGAACCAGGAGGGCAGGAGCCTGAGTTCAAGCCCCAGGGGGCCTGCAAGGGGTGGGGAGAGCCAGGACTCTAGGACATCAGCTTAGAAGGATCCCAGCCCTCCACCCCTGCCCGAGAACTCATCCTTCAAGGCCTTGCTCAAACCCCACCTTCCCCCTGGATTGGAGGCACTTGTAGGGAGATGTAAACTGCCTCCCAGGCTGGGCTGAGAGTCCCTGGAAGGCAGAGGCCATGTCTTGGGCACCTGTAACCCTGGCCATGTCAACCTGGTGACACCCAGGAACACATATACAACCAAGTGCCACAGCCAGTCATCATAGAGTGCTACAACTGTGCTTCTCAGCCCCCAAATGACAGTAGCTAGTGTTCAAGGGCTTCCACTGTGCCAGGCACTGCTGGAGGGGCTTTACTGATGTACACTCACTCAGTGCTCACAAGTCTAAGAAGTAGGGACTATTGTTTTGTCTTGTTTTGTTTGAGAGGGTCTCACTCTATTGCCAAGACTGGAGTACAGTGTAAGAATCACGGCTCAAGCCGGGCTCGGTGGCTCAGCCTGTAATCCCACGCCTTTGGGAGGCTGAGGTGAGTAGACTGCCTGAGCCCGTGGGTTCGAGACCCGCCTGGACAACTGGGCGAGACCTCATCTCTACAATAAATCAAAATGAGCCAGGCGTGGTAGCGCACGCCTGTAGTTCTAGCCACTTGGAAGGCTGAGTGGAAGGATCACCGGAGCCCAGCAGGTTGAGGCAGCAGTGGCCGGGAGCGGCCACTGCCCTCCAGTCTGGGTGACAGAGTGAGACTCCAACTCAAAAAAAAAAGAATCATGGCTCACTTACAGCCTCAACTTCCTGGCCTCAGCCTCCCGATGAGCTGAGAGTACAGGGGTGTGCCACCACATTCAACTCTTGTGTTTTGCTCTTTTGCAGAGACGAGGTCTCCCTCTGTTGCCCAGGATGGTAGGGACTATTACTATCCCATTTTATAGATGGGCAGACTGAGATGAAGCAAGATTAAGGCATTTGCCCATGATCACCCAGCTAGTAAGCGGCAGACCTGGAACTCTGGCTCCCATTTAACCATGACCCCCGGTCCCCCAGCCTCCACAAGAGAAGGGTCCTTTCAGGAACAGCCAGGGCAGGCAGAGGCTGCTTGAGACTGCCACCCCTCACCTGGATGTTGAGCAAGAATGCGGTCTTGGCCTCCTCGATGACCCGCTGCTGGACTTCGGGGCTCATCTCCAGAGAGTTCATGCGGGAGCGGTAGAGCTGCTTGAACTTGGTGGCACTGGCGACGTTAGGGAAGGTGAAGAAGGCCAGGCCCTCGCCAGAGCTGGGCAGGCCCAGGGCCTTCTGGGCGATCTTCTTGAGCACCTGGCCCCCGGAGAGGTCGCCCAGGTAGCGGGTATAGGCATGGGCCACCAGCAGCTCAGGCTCCAGGCGCCCCACCTCATGCAGCCGCCGCACATAGCGCTGCGTGGCGGGCGTGTAGGGGATGGCCTCCTCCCAGCCAGGCCCGAACCAGAAGGCCATGTCCTGCTCCAGGGCAGCCCGGCGGTGTAGCTCTTCCGGGAAGTAGAGGGGCGCGTAGACGGGGTTCTCCCTGTTGCGCTCAATCTCCTCCTCCAGGGCCACGTACACGTGGTACAGAGAGGCCATCACCAGCTGAGGAAGAGCCAGAAGATCAGGGATGGCCTGGTGGCGACCGCCACCACCACCCACCCCTCCACTGCTGCCCAGGAATGCCCTCATGGCTTCTCAGCGGGCCTCTGCCTCCTGCTGCCCCAGTCCTCTCTACACAGCAGGCAAAGGGATTTTTTTTTTGTTTTGAGTTGGAGTCTCACTCTGTCGCCCAGACTGGAGTACAGTGGCCGCTCCCGGCCACCGCAGCCTCGACCTGCTGGGCTCAGGCAATCGTTCCGCCTCAGCCTTCCAAGGAGCTGAACCAAAGACATGCACCATCATACCTGGCTAATTTTTTGATTTATCGTAGAGACGAGGTCTTGCCACGTTGTTTAGGCTGGTCTCGAATCCCTGAGCTCAGGCAATCAATCCTCTTGCCTCCACTTCTCAAAGTGCTGGGATTACAGGTGTGAGCCACCATGCCCTGCCTATTATTTTAATATTTTGATTTTTTTCTAGGGACAAGGTCTCACTATGTTGCTCAGGCTCATCTTAAACTCCTGGGCTCAAGCAATTCTCCCGCCTCAGCCTTCCAAAGTGCTGGGATTACGAGTATGACCACCGCACCTGGCCGGATGGAGGGATTTTTTCACAAGAGAAAAAATACAAGCATGCACTTTCTCAGCTTAAAAACCTTTTACCCCACTGGGGAAAACATGTGGCCTAATTTAATGCTCATAAAAATCCAACAAAGAGACAGATGTGGTGGCTCACGCCTGTAATCCCAGCACTTTGGGAGGCTGAGGTGAGAGGATTGTCTGAGGTCAGGAGTTCAAGACCAGCCTGGGCAACTTGGCAACGCTTCATCTCTACAATAAATAAAAAAATTAGCCGGGTGTGGTGGCATGTGCCTGTAGTTCCAGCTACTCGGAAGGCTGAGGCGGAAGGATCGCCTGAGACCAGCAGGTCAAGGCTGCAGTGGCCGTGAGCGTGCCACTCAGTGTACTCCAGCCTGGGCAACAGAGTAAGACTCCAACTCAAAACAACAACAACAAATTCAACAAAGGAAATGCTGTTCCTGTTTTACAGAAAAGGAAACTAAGGCTCAGAGAGGGGGTATGAGACACTGAGGTCACACAGTTGGTGAGAAATGAAATCGGCTGAAGATCAGGAGTTGCTAGGGAGCCATCACGGCTCTGGAGCAGGGGAATACCTGACATGAAAGTGCTTCAAGCTGGGCTCGGTGGCTCAGCCTGTAATCCCGCGCCTTGGGAGGCTGAGGTGAGTGGATTGCCTGAGCCTGCGGGTTCGAGAC
>NW_007079910.1:6008-9489 GCF_000164805.1 Carlito syrichta | reverse complement strand
AACTCAAAAAAAAAAAAAAGAAAGTGCATCAAGGACGGCCGGGAGCCATGGCGACTGCCTGTAATCCCAGCACTTTGAGAGGCCAAAGTAAGAGGACTGCCTGAGCCCAGGAGTTTGAGACCAGCCTGGGCAACTTGGCAAAAGCCTGTCTGTACAGTAAATTTTAAAAATTCACTTTGGGAGGCCAAGGCGAGTGGATTGCCTGAGGCTGTGGGTTTGAGACCCACCTGGGCAACTTGGCAAGACCTGGTCTCTACAATAAATCAACAATTAGCCGGGCATGGTAGCGCGCGCCTGTAGTTCCGATTACTTGGAAGGCTGAGGCGGAATGATCGTCGGAGCCCATCAGGTCGAGGCTGCGGTGGCCGGGAGCGGGAGCGTGCCACTGCATTCCAGTCTGGGCAACAGAGTGAGACTCCAACTCAAAAAAAGAAAAACCAGCTGGGCTCGGTGGCTCAGCCTGTAATCCCGCCTTTGGGAGGCTGAGATGAGTGGATTGCCTGAGCCCACGGGTTTGAGACCTGCCTGGGCAACTTGGTGAGACCTGATCTCTACAATAAATCAAAATGAGCCGGGTGTGGTAGCACGCACCTGTAGTTCTAGCTACTCGGAAGGCTGAGGCGAGAGGATCGCCGGAGCCCAGCAGGTCAAGGCTGCGGTGGCTGGGAGCGGCCACTGCACTCCAGTCTGGGCGACAGAGTGAGACTCCAACTCAAAAAAAAAGAAAATTAGCTGGACGTGGTGGTGCACACCTGTGGTTCCAGCTACTTGGAAAGCTAAGGCGGAAGGATCGCCTGAGCCCAGTGGGTAGAGGATGCCATGGCCGAGATCATGCCACTGTTCTCCAGCCTGGGTGAGAGTGAGACTCCAATTCCAAAAAAAGAAAAAAGAAAGAAAGTGCTTAAAGGAGACTGATCGGCCATCTGCAGTGCACAATTCTCCTTTCCAGAAGCCCACTCTGAACCTCACCTCCTCTGGATGTCAGGATGGAGTGCCAGGTACGTGCGCACCTTGGCTTGGGGAACTCACTCTCGTTACACATTAACACAGTCCTCAAGTTGGAATTTGAAGGAGGACAAAGTTAAGATGTTCCGGTAGAGGTTTCCGAGTTATTTCTAAGCCATAAACATTCTTGGCAGCCTCATCCCTTGCGGGGGCTGAAAGCCAGGCAGCCTGGTACAAAAGCCCCCAGGTTTTTACGCATGACAGACCTAGTTCTAACCCATCTCTCCGTCCTCAGCTGTGTGACATGGATGAGACACTCGCCCTCTGTGGTCTCAGCTTCCCACCCTAGAGTGGGCAATCCTCTGAGGTCTGTAGGACTCTGTGCCAGTCAAGCCTCAGTTCCCTCCCCTGCCACATGTTACACGGGGATGGCAAGAGGATCAAGAGACCACACAGGCAAGTGCAGCTTGGCACTTAGCATTCAAATAGAGGCCACGACAAGCCAGCGAATGTCTCTCTCCTGGACCATGGTACCCACTCTGAACTCTGACTCAGAAGCAAGATCCAAATTCTGGCTGGGGAAGGGACAGTCCAGGGGCAGCTCCCTGCCCCCAGTGCCTCAGGTCACATCACAGCAGCTGGGTGTATGTCACTGTTTTCAGGGAGAGGAGGATGAGCAAATCCCATTACACACCCAAGGGTCCCACCTGCCCCAGAACCGTATGTTAAATCTCCCCTCATTGGCCGGGCTCGGTGGTGCAGCCTGTAATCCCAGCACTTAGGGAGGCCGAGGCGAGTGGATTGCCTGAGCCTGAGGGTTCTAGACCTGCCCGGGCAACTTAGTGAGACCTTGTCTCTATAATAAATAAAAAATTAGCCAGACATGGTGGTGCGTACCTGTAGTTCTGGCTACTTGGAAGGCTGAGGTGGAAGGATTGTTGCAGCCCAGCAGGTCGAGGCTGCGGTGGCCAGGAGCATGCCACTGTACTCTAGTCTGGATCACAGAGTGAGACTCCAGCTAAAAAAAAAATCTCCCCTCATTGAAGTATCTCATATGTTGAGGGGCATCAGGAGTTGGGGGGGTCACAGCTCCCCATTCCACACTCTGTTCAGCCTCAACAAGACTTTCCCCACACTGATTTTTTTAAATTTGTTTAAAGAGACAGAGGTCTCTTTATATTTCCCAGGTTGGTCTGGAACTCCTGGCCTCAAGCAATCCTCCCACCTCAGCCTCCCAAAGTCCTGGGATTACAGGTGTAAGCCACCGTGCCTCATCATCACATACCGATGTTTTAACACCCCACACTCTCCTGGTTCTTTGCCAAGAGCTTTCCTCCTATTTGCATGAATTTCACAGCAATACAGGGAAATAGCAAAGGCAGTGTCTAGCTTAGTGGGTGCTTAAGAAAACCTTGCAGCCGGGCTTGGTGGCTCAGCCTGTAATCCCAGCGCTTTGGGAGGCTGAGGACTGCCTGAGCCCGTGGGTTCGAGACCCGCCTGGGCAACTTGGCGAGACCTCATCTCTACAATAAATCAAAAAATCAGCCGGGCATGGTAGTGCGTGCCTGTAGTTCCAGCCACTTGGAAGGCTGAGGCAGAAGGATCGCCGGAGCCCAGCAGGTCGAGGCTGCGGTGGCCGGGAGCGGCCACTGCACTCCAGTCTGGGCGACAGAGTGAGACTCCAACTCAAAAAAAAAAGAGAAAAAGAAAATGGTCCTTCTAGGGCTCGAACCTATACCACCCCTTGCCTTCAGAGGCAAATTAGAATTAGGTAAGGAGCACAAGCTCTGACATGAGTTGATTTGATTTCAGCCTCTCCCAGGTACTGGCCGTGACCTTCTTAACCACTTCACCTCTCTGAGCCTTCCCTTCCTCATCTTTCTCATTAGGGTTGAGGCACAGATCAAAAATTAAGTGTAGAAAAATGCCCAACACACAACAGGTGCTCAGCGATGGCACAGCTGCCCCAGTCCTTCCACAACACTACTCAGCAGGTGGTGAACTTGCTGTGTGACCTTGGGTAAGGTGACTCCCCTCTCTGAGCCTCAGTGTCATCATTTGTAAGATGACTCCCTTAAACACACCCATCAGATGCCTCAGCATCCCTGGGCCCAGTCCCCACAGGCCTGAGCTTTGGTCACACTCACACCTGCCACACCCTTCCTCCCCAGGGGTAGTCCCACCAGGCCACATACCTTAAAGCCTTCTCGGGTCACCTGGCCCTTCTGAAAGTTCTTCATGAACTCAACATTTTCTGCCTGGGTATGCACTTCCTTAGTGGCCTCCTTCAGGGCCTCTGATAAATCCTGAGGCATGCTGCAGAGGAAAAGGAGGCAGTGTGATCAGGAACTGGTTCTGGGCGGGGTCTTTCCCAGATGCTGAGCCTGGGGTGCCACCTGCCTGGTGGAGGGTCCTTAGAAGACTGCCATCACTTTAAGATGCAGCCCTGGCTGGGCTCAATGGCTCAGCCTGTAATCCCACGCCTTTGGGAGGCTGAGGTGAGTGGATTGCCTGAGCCCGCGGGTTCGAGACCCGC
>NW_007079910.1:4417-5986 GCF_000164805.1 Carlito syrichta | reverse complement strand
TGGGTGACAGAGTGAGACTCCAACTCAAAAAAAAAAAAAAAAAGATGCAGCCCTGTAGGCATGCTTCGGTCCTTAAAACACTAAGGAGGCTGGGCACGGTGTCTCAGCCTGTAATCCCAGCACTTTGGAAGGCCAAGGTGAGTGGGTTGCCTGAGCCCCTGAGTTCGAGACCCACCCGGGCAACTTGGCGAGACCTCGTCTCTACAATAAATAAAAAATCAGCTGGGCATGGTAGCACACGCCTGGAGTTCTGGCTATCTGGAAGGCTGAGGCAGAAGGATCACTGGAGCCCAGCAGGTCAAGGCTGCAGTGGCCGGAAGCGTGCCACTGCACCCCAGCCTGGGCGATGGAGTGAAACTCCAACTCAAAAGGAATACAGTCCCCCAGGCCAAGGGGGGAAAATCCTATTACCAGTTATTTCCAGCTCATCATCAAAGTGTTTGGATCTCAAATTCTGAGAAATCCTGCTTTATTCAAAGAAAAAGTCCCTTTCAGGAGTATTTCTACCAAGGGTCTGTAGCCTCCCCCCACAAGATTGTCACTTCTCACTTCTCTCCCACACCCCTTCCAGAAACATCATCTCCTGTTTTATACAGGCTGATCAAATTCTTGGGAGAGGCCAGGCGTGGTCGCTCACGCCTGTAATCTCAGCACTTTAGGAGGCCGAAATGGGAGGATTGCTTGAGCCCTGGAGTTCGAGACCATCCTGGGTCATATAGACCTCATCCCTACAAAAGAATAAAAAAATTAACCGAGTGTGGTAGCGCGGCATGCCTGCAGTCCCATCTCAAACACAAACAAACAAAACCTTTTTTTTTTTTGACTCAGAGTCTCACCCTGTCATCCAGGCTGGAGTGCAGTGGCACCCTCATGATCACCGCAACCTTGACCTGCTGGGCTCAGGTGATCCTTCTGTCTTAGCCTTCCAAGTAACTGGAACTACAGGTGCATGCCACCACGCCCGGCTAATTTTTTTTGATTTATTATAGAGATCAGGTCTCAAAACCCAGGCTGGTCTCAAACCCCTGGGCTCAGGCAGTCCTCTCAAGGAGCCAGGCCTAACACAAACTCTTAAGAGAAGTTGATGAGAGACCCCATGACAGTCAGCACACGGTTCAAATCCCTGTTCCGACACCTGTCAGTGGGCGACCTTGGACATGTTGCCTCCCTGAACTGTGCGGCCCCTATCCGTGAAATGGGAACACCGTGGCCGAGGTGATGTCCTGTTCAGGGGCTCCGCAGCCAGTGAGGGGTGATGCCGCCAGGAACCAAGCAGTCTCCCCCAGGCTGGGGAGCCCCAGGGACCCCAGATTAAGCAGAGAGCATCCCCAAGCACGCCGCAAAAGTTGGATACAAAGACACAAAGTTGGCTGCCTCCCAGGCGAGAGACCACAGGGACACCGCCCTCCGGTCGCCCACCGCGTCCCGGGACGCCAGGCACCAAACACCGCTTGCCCCCAGCCACCCAAGGGCGCAGGCAGGACGGGAACCCCGCTCGCCGGGCTCGCAAGCCAAGTCTCCGGCTCCCGGTCTGGGCAGGGTCTCCCCGGGGAGGGCAGGGCGCCTTGC
>NW_007079910.1:0-4235 GCF_000164805.1 Carlito syrichta | reverse complement strand
TCCGCGGGCAGCGGCGTCGGGACGCTGGGGAGGAGGCGGGCGCTGGGTTCCCGGCCGCGCCGCCGGCCTTTTATGCTCCGGGAGGTCACGTGGGACGGAACAGCTGACGGCCACTCCGGGGCGCGACGTTGCACCATCCGCGGGGGCCCGCGGGGGCCCGCGCCCCGCCTGCCCCGGGCCAAGGGGAGCGGTCATATGACCCTCGCAAAACAAAGCCTGGCCCCAGGACTTGGGGGGGGGGCAACCACTTCAGGAAATCAGAGCAGCTGCAAGCTTGGTGCCCCCACCCAGTGATAGGACCCGAAGGCTCTCGAAGGTTCCAGGAGCTGTGGGCAGCGCTTCCCGGAGCGCCAGGCTGGTGGGCAACGTCAGGGACCGAGCGAACCCAGACCCTGCGTCCCCTGCCCCCTGAAGTGTCACCTCCTCCTGGAACCCTGCCCCGGCAGCCTGTCTTCTCACACTCTCTTTATTTATGTATTTTTATTTTTTATTTTTTTATCTTTTGAGTCGGTGTCTCACTCTGTCGCCCAGGCTGGAGTGCAATGGCACGCTCACGGCCCCCGCAGCCTGGACCCGCTGGGCTCAGGTGACCCTTCAGCCTCAGCCTTCCAAGTAGCTGGAACCACAGATAGGCATGTGCCACCATGCCCAACTAATTTTTTTGATTTAATGTAGAGACAAGGTCTCGCCATGTTGCTCAGGCTGATCTTGAACCGCTGAGCTCAGGCAATCTTCTCGCCTCCACCTCTCAAAGTGCTGGGATTACAGGCTTGAGCCACCGAGCCCCAGGGCATACAACCCCCCCTCCTTTTTTTTTGAGTAGTAGTCTCACTCTGTCGCCCAGACTGGAGTGCAGTGGCACGCTACCAGCCACTGCAGCCTCGACCTGCTGGGCTCCAGCGATCTTTCCACCTCAGCCTTCCAAGTAGCCGGAATTACAGGCACGCGCTACCATGCCTAGCTAATTTTTTGATTTATTGTAGAGATGAGGTCTCGCCAAGTTGCCCAGGCAGGTCTCGAACCTGCGGACTCAGGTAATCCACTCACCTCAGCCTCCCAAAGCGCGGGATTACAAGCTGAGCCACCAAGCCCAGATGATACCCTCTTTAAATGTACATTTAGAACCTGTTTTGTAAGCACCTACTACGTGTTAGAGACTGCCCTGCTTAACATGGTTCATCCCTACCGCTCTCCTGTGGGGTGGTGCATGCCCGTCTTACAGATCAGGAAACGAGGCTCAGGAGAATGAAGTGGTGTGTCCAGGATCACACATGAAGCAGGAAGTCAGTACCCAAATCCAAGAAGGAGTCCAAGTCTCCACCTGCCTCCTCCACACTCTGGTGGCACTTGGACTGGGACACCTGTTATACAGTCTGTTTCCCTGCTTGGAGGCTTGAGACACTTCCAGTGCATGTTGGGTCTGACTTGCATCTTCTTTTTTTTTATTTTGAGTTGGAGTCTCACTCTTTGTCACCCAGGCTGGAGGTGCAGTGGCATGCTCACCGCTACCGCAGCCTTGACCTGCTGGGTTTCAGCCATTCTTCCGCCTCAGCCTTCCAGTAGCTGGAACTACAGACGCACACCATCATGCCCAGCTAGTTTTTGTGATTTATTGTAGAGATGAGGTCTCACCAAGTTGCCCAGGCAGGTCTCGAACCCGCAGACTCAGGTAATCATCTCACCTTGGCCTCCCAAAGTGCTGGGATTACAGGCTGAGCCACCGCACCCCACCCTGACTTCCCTCTTATCCTCAGTGCCCTCCCAGGGCCTGGAGCAAAGCTGACCCTGGCTGGTCACCTACTGAGTCAGTTCTGCATGAGAGGGACCGCTTAGGACAGAGGGAAACATGGACAAGAACTATATTCTCCCATTGAAATATCCAAAGGCCGGGCTCGGTGGCTCAACCTGTAATCCCAGCACTTTGGGAAGCCGAGGCGAGTAGATTGTCTGAGCCCGCGGGTTCGAGACCACACGGACAACTTGGCGAGACCTTGTCTCTACGATAAATCAAAAAAATGAGCCGGGGGTGGTAACGCACTATGTGGAAGGCTGAGGCGGAAGGATCGCTGGAGCCCAGCAGGTTGAGGCTGTGGTGGCCGGGAGTGTGCCACTGCACTCCAGTCTGGGTGACAGAATGAGACTCCAACTAAAGTAAAATAAAATAAAATATCCAATAAAATAAAATAAAATATGCTGGGGTCCTCTGTGAACTTGCTCAGGACAAGAAGGCTGAAGAAGCTATTGCAGCCAAAGAAGCCACAGCTCCTCTCTCAGAGTTACTTCACTCTAGAAATGAAGGTGTGGCAAATATGCAGCTACTGTTTTTTTCCTGATGTCTAAAGACAAGCCACAGGATTATAAGAAATGGTTTTCAGTTGAGTTGACCAGTTCTCTCTTCAGAACAGAGTCCATGACTTGGAATGAGACTACCGATCTTGGACTTGATATTGGAGCTCAGGGAAAACCTCTTGGATATCGCCAGGTTGAACCTAGCAATCATTTTTTTTTTTTTGAGTTGGAGTCTCTCTCTTGTCGCCCAGGCTGGAGTGCAATGGCACACTCACGACCTGCTGGGCTCCAGTGATTCTTCCGCCTCAGCCTTCCAAGTAGCCGGAACTACAGGTGCATGCTACCATGCCTGGTTAATTTTTGGTTTTTATTGTAGAGACAAGGTCTTGCCATTTTGCTGAGGCTGGTCTCGAACCCCTGGATTTGGGCAGTTCTCTCACCTCAGCCTCCCAAAGTGCTGGGATTACAGGCATGAGCCACTGCACCTGGCCTTAGCTATCGTTCTTTTGACTATGGTGGTTACAGCCAGGATGCCTTGTATACTGACTATCCAGCTGATGGGCTACCAGATCTTGGGCATGCCCAGGACCTCATGGATGGGATGCCTCCAGGTGACAGCAACAGGGTCACTGAGTGAGCCCAGATGGCAAAACAGACGGACCCAATGATTCCCAAAGTCCGTTTCTAATCCCACAATTTTCATTCTATTTTTTTTTTTTTTTGGAGTCTCATTCCCTGGCCCAGGCTGGAGTGCAGTGACACACTCACTGTGTCACTGCGCGTTGACCTGCTGGGCTCCAGCGATCCTTCAGCCTCAGCCTTGCAAGTAGTCAGAACTACTGGCACACGCTACCACACCCAGCTAATTTTTTATTTATTGTAGAGATGAGGTCTCGCCAAGTTGCCTAGGTGGGTCTCGAACCCGCGGGCTCAGGCAATCCACTCACCTTGGCCTCCTAAAGAGCTGGGATTACAGGCTGAGCCACCGAGCCCAGCCCACCTTTTTCTTCTAATTATAGACTGTCAAAATTGGAATAAGACCCGGCACAGTGGCTCATGCCTGTAATCCCAGCTCTTTAAGAGGCTGTGGTGGGAGGATTGCTTGAGTCCAGGAGTTCAACACCAGCCTGGGCAACACAGTGAGACCCCATGTCTACAATACATCAAAAAATTAGCTGGGCATGGTGGTATGTACCTGTAATCCCAGCTACTCAGGAGGCTGAAGCTGAAGGATCTCCTGAGCCCAGGGGGTTGAGGCTGCAATCATGCCAGTACACTCCAGCCTGGGCAACAGAGTGAGACCCTGAATCAAAAAATTTTTTAAAATTTTAATTTGCATAGCATGGGGGAATCCCAGGAGAATGATGACTCCGTAACCCAGTGCAGGGCTGCAGACCCTAGGGGAGAGTGAATGGACCCAGGAGGTGGGGACAGACATCACAGGAAGGGGAGGGTGCACCACATGGGAGCAGAGGATTTTTTGTTGTTGTTGTTGTTTGTTTTTTGAGTTGGAGTCTCAGTTTGTTGCCCAGGCTGGAGCGCAGTGGCACACTCACAGCCACTCCAGTGACCACCTGCTGGGCTCAGCCTTGCAAAGGTTATTTTATGCAGATGAAGTCCCCAGGTAATGTCAGGACAATAGGTGAAACGTCTGTCTGGACCTGGTGAAACTATCTAGTCTCCTGCTACCTCCAGGGGTTGATCTTTCCTGGTTACTTAATGAGATTCTTAGAAAGAGTTCAAGACAACTGCATTTCTTTTGGAAAGAAACTTTGTTGGCCAGATAAAGCAATTCCAGAGAAAGTCCCTCCCTGCACTTGGCTAGCAGTAGACTGAGGTTAAAGGGACTTTGACTCTGAGATAGGTCTTTCTAAAAATGATCTATTAAAAAAAAAAATTATCAGCCGGGCTTGGTGGCTCAGCCTGTAATCCCGCGCCTTTGGGAG
>NW_007079909.1:67064-67604 GCF_000164805.1 Carlito syrichta | reverse complement strand
GGGCCAGGGACTCCCCCGGCCTGGCGGCCAAGCGGCCCAACCCACGTCCCGCCCTCGCCGCCGCCCCTGTGGCCCTGACGCCCCAGCCTGGCCCTGGGCGGTTTCCCAGGCATTTGGCTTCCCGTGAAGCCGGTTGGTGCAGGGCCAGCGCCCGCCAGTCCCTGCGGCCTTTCAGCCCTGCTCCGCCACCGGGAGCTCCGGGGAGGCCGGTGGCCGTGACCTTGCGGGTGGGGCCTGCGTGTTCCCAGGCTGCCAGCTTCCCACACCCGGCTGGGGGGAACAAAAGCAGGCTCTAGGAGGTTCCCACCGGAGGCTGAGGACTGGCCTGGCTTTCCTGGAAGCCGCCTCCAGCGGGACAAACAACTGCATTTTCAAAGCACCGCCGTGACTCACGCGCCCCCCCTCCCCCGCAGCCCTGCCGCCCTCCCCACGCCCCTGGGCGTCCTCCCGAGGGGCGGTGCCCGCGCTGGCTGCAGATGGCGGGGCCGGGGAGCGCAGCGGTGGCCCCACGGAGCAGCCGCCTTCGGCCCCCGCTCACGG
>NW_007079909.1:64630-66987 GCF_000164805.1 Carlito syrichta | reverse complement strand
CCCTCCTCCCTCCTCTCCCCCCTTCCTCCCGCCTCCGCCTCCTGGAGGTCAGCGCAGGCCCCTCCTGGCTCGGGGTCCTGGGGAAGGAGCGCCAGGTTACTGGGACCCAGGGATGCCCCAGGACGGGCCTCCCCCTCCCCGAGTGCCCACTGGCTCTCCCGCCAGCTCCTCAGAGGCGCCCGCATGCCCTCGCCGGCTGGGGTCAGGCTCTGGCATGACGCACTGGCGTCCCAGCATGGGGTGCGTAGGCGGGAGCAGAGAGCTCGCAGGGGCTGGACGGCGGCCTCTCCAGGTCCCTCTGCCGTCCGTCTGCCTCTCAGTCTCTCGGGCCAGGCCAGATGCGGGGCCTGCAGGTCCATCTCCATCAGACGCACGGCCCCGCCCTGCCCCCAGCCCGAGGGCTCTGGGTGGGAGTGGACGGAGCTCCCTGCAGCATGGCGCCCTCCACTTGCGCCCACGAGGTCTCTGGGCCTTGGAGGAGGCCCCGGGTGGGGGAGGGGCTGTCATGGGGGGCTGGGCGGAGCCACGTGTGGGCCCGGGCCCAGGGTGGTCCGCAGTGCCCCAAGTGGCCTCTCTTCGAGCTGGGGCTTCTACCCTCCCACCTCCCTGAGGCCTCGGGCTTCCTGGCCGTGGGAGGGGGTCCGGGTAGTACCAGCCGCTTGTGTCCGAGGGCGACTCCGGGCCCGCCTGTCCCTTGGCCGTTCCCCGGGGGAAAGAGATGGCCGCGCGGGAAGTGGCCTCGCAGCTGTGGGCCCGCCTGAGGTGACAGGCCACCAGCCAGGCCCTCCTCAGCGCCTCCCCTGTCCGCCGCAGACGGTGGCCGAGTGCGTCCTCTACTACTACCTGACCAAGAAGAATGAGAACTACAAGAGCCTGGTGAGGCGGAGCTACCGGCGCCGCGGCAAGAGCCAGGTGAGCGTGGGGTGCTGGTGCCCGGGGTCCCAGCTTGCTGTGCGCGCGGGCGCCCCTGGCCTGGCCGGCGTCCCTGCGGCGGGTGGCGGTCGTGAGTAAGTGCTTGCTCCCCGCCGGCCCCGTCGGGCGGGTCCCCTTCACGCGCGGCTCTGGGAAACCCTCTCCGGTTGTGTGTGTGAGTGTGTGTGTGTGTGTGTGTGTGTGTGTGAATAAAGTTTTATTGGAACACAGCCATGCCCACGCATGGACATGTTGTCATGGCAGCCGTGACGCGTGCCAGTGGCCTGGAAAGCCTGAGATAGTTACTGTCTGGCTTTTCCGGAAGAGTGTGTGGACTTTCGGGCTCGAGAACCGGCAGCTGGTGTGGAAAACTCAGCGGTCGCAAGGTTGGGCCCGCAGCCCACGCGTCAGGGGGCGCCCTGAACGCTGGGTGCTTGGGAGCGATAGGCCTGGCCTTCTGGGCCGAGAGAGTCAGCTCAGAGCACCCCTGGAGGAGGCGGCCGCGGGGTGCTGCTGGGCATGACTGGCTGCAGTCCCAGGTGTTCCTGTTCCCGGGGACCAGGAGCTGCTGGGGCGGGGGAGGCACCTGAGGCTGGCTCATGGGGTGCTGGCTCCCCCTCCCCACCCTGGGCTGCCCTTTCCTGGGTCAGGGAGGGCTGGCCCCGCAGGGCGGCAAGGCCAGGCTCTGGGGGCCCCGGGAAACGGCCCCCCTCCTGTCAGCCCAGGAAGAACACGGTAGGAGGGGCGGGGGGAGGTGACTACTGCTGCTGGCAGGCAGGGTCCTCCTGCCTTGTTTTCTGTAGCCACGGGTAGGCCCACTTGCCCTTGTAGAAGAGGCAGAAAACCGAGGCTCGGGTGGGGAGCCGTGTGAGTCCGTAACTCCTTTGTGGCCCTTAAAGATCAAAGAACATTCGAGAACTTTCTAGACAGGCAAAATCTCCACCAGCTGGGGATCACAGACAAGCCGAAGTATGAGCGGCAGTAGGGAGTGGTGGGGCTTGGGGCAAAAGAGGAGAAGCTGAAGGTCTTCTGTATGTCTGGACTATGTTGCATTTATTGAGCGCTTGCTGTATGCTCATCCTCGTCTGTCCCCCCAGTCTCCTCCCACTCCCCGAGTGGCAGCGTTGAGGGGGCGTGTGGAGGAGGCCCCTCCTGGGGCCGTAGGAGGAAACGGAGGGAGGCTGGAGGCTGTGTGTGTCGCTCACTTGGGGGGGGGGCAGTGGCGGGGCCGGGTCTCCTGCGGGGCCGGGGTCCTGCTTGTGGCTCGCTGTGTCGTCGGACGGGCTGTGTGCAGGCATGGGGGCTGCTTGCTGGCTATGCAGAGCAGGTGGGACGGGCGGCTTCTAGACAGTGCGTGGCCGGTCTCCCTGGGAGGCTGCCCCCGCCCAGGGGTGGGGCTCGGGGACGGTCACGGCGCGAAGGGCCCCACGGTTGAGGTTGGGGAG
>NW_007079909.1:58019-63839 GCF_000164805.1 Carlito syrichta | reverse complement strand
AAAAAAAAAAAAAAAAAAAAAAAAAAGCATAACCACGGTACAGGCCAGACACCTCTTGTGTGCTGTCGAAACCTGTCCCCAGCCCCTAACGTGAGACCTCTGGGTCGGCTGTGGCAGGGCTGGGGCTGAGGGGGTGTGCTGCGGGCTGGGCCGGACAGCCCTGGCCTGTCTTAGAGCAGAGGGGCAGTGGACCCTTTCTGTGCCTGAGGCATCCTGGGGCGCCGGGGTCGCTTCCTGTGAGGCTTAACCTTCTGCGGGGGCTTCCGGCTGGGGAGGGGAGGCCGCGGTGCCCGTGTCTCTCCTGCAGAGGCTATGCCTGGCTCGGGCCCTCCTGGGCCTCTGAGCTGCCAGGCAGCGGAGGAGGAGGGAGGTCGCCACCCCCATGCCAGAGACCCCGCTGCGCGGCCACCACCCGGGCCTGTCATCAGTGGAATGAGCGGTGATTTGGGGCTGAACCCTGTCTCTTGGCCTCGCGGCAGAAGGCAGACCGGCTCAGAGGCCTCAGTCCGTCGGGCACTTCCCGGATGCTGTGGCTGGCCCACCTGAGCGGCTCCACCCCAGGAGGGTTTCGGAGAACCTGGGGCTTGGCAGGGGGACCCCTGTGAGGGGCTGGGCCTGTCCTGCAGCCAGGCCCGGAGCAGGCAGGCGCACTGCTGGGAGGAGGCGCGGGCGGCGGCGTCTGTGTCTGGCTGGGGCCTGCAGCTCGTCCGTGAGGGAGGGGGAGTCAGGGACAGCCCCCCCGCTCCCCCCTGCTGCCAGCACCTCCAGGTGGGGACAGGCATCCCGCTCCTACTCTCTGAACCTGATCCTCCTACTCTCAGGCTCCTACTCTCGAGCCCTGGGGTCAGGTGGGAACCAGAGGCCACAAAGCATACATGGCCACTGAGCCGCCTGCCCACACTTCTCTCCTGACCCCGCGTAGGCTCCCAGGGAAGGCGGGTGGCTGCTCCTGTGGGGGCCGCGGGGCCGGGAGAACTCCCTGGCGTCTCCGCACAGAGGAGGGCGAGCAGCCCCTGTATCTCTCACGCGGGTCCAGGCAGGCTCTGAGCCTAAGAGGCGCTGGCGTCTCAACCGGGGTTTGTTGGACCCCTTGGGGGCAGGCGGGTGCTGGACATCCAGCCAGACACGGAGCCCCGTCACAATGCCGGGGCGCCCACCCTCCCAGGTGGTGGGCACAGAGGTCACCCCGTGCCAGCTGTCCCCTCGTGTGGTGGTGCATTGTAGCTTAGCTGGGTCTGCAGGGAGGCGCCGTGTCCATCCCCGGGGGAAGAGGCACCAGGAGGCGGCGGAACTCATGGGCGCCGGCCAAGTGACCGTCTGTGACAGGTCCAGCTCATGGCTGCCGGGGCCTGTGGCAGCGCTCTGGCCCGAGCTGCTCTTGGGGACCTCCCCTGCCTGCCGCGTGGGGCCGCGGACCCTTCGGCCTCTGCCGGGTGAGGAACCAGCGAGGGGGCGACTCTGCGGGAGCCAGGCGGGGCTGTGCCGTGCAGATGCCCCCAAGTGGCCTGCGGTCCGCGGGAAGGCACGGGCAGCGGGCCACAGGGGGACGTGCCCCCAAGGCTACGATCTGCTCCCCACCTGTGTCTGTGTCTCTGTCCCCTGCTCACGGCCTGCAGGTTCCTGGCTCCCAGCGGGCCTCCTTCTCTGTCCCCTGCTCTCCCCTGGATGTCCCTGGCTCCCAGCGGGTCCTTCTCTGTCTCCTTCTTGTGGCCACATGTCCCTGGCTCCCAGTGGGGCCGCCTGTCTCCACCCTCTTCTGTCTGTCTCTGTGGGTATCTCCCGGAGCTGCCGTGTCTCCTCGTCTCTCCGTCTCCGCCCCCCTCTGTGTCCCTGTGCCCCTTCCCTGTGCGTGTCCCCGCCCTCCTGGGTGGCCAGCGGCTGTGGAGGCTGCTGTGGGTGACCACGGAGGGCTGTGGTGCCTGTGGTCCTGGTGCGGCTCTGCCAGGGGCTGCATGCCAGATGCTGCTTGGGGGCCCTCCGCCTCCTCCCAGGCTGCCCCCCGGGAGGTGTCTGTGGATGCCCCCTGTGTGCATGTTCGCCGGGGGCACTTGTTGAGTGCTTGCTGCATGCCAGGACCGTCCACCCCGCCTCTGGAGGCAGATCAGGCTGTCCTCGTCCAGAAAGGGTAGAGTGAGCGGATTGGCCACGCCCGGCCCGTCTCCCGCCCCAGACTGCCCCAGTCATGTGCTGCAGAGGTGGACGCGAGGTGGGACTTCCGAGGTGGGCACGCCTGCCCTTCCCAGACTTAGCAGCTGCCCCATGTCACCTTGGGGAAGGTGCATTTCCCACGTTGGTGGGCTTGTGGCCCAGCCCTAGGACTGGGGTGTCCTGCCCCCGCCATTTGTATGTGGGATTGAAATGGGCCATGGGGAGGGGGGCTAGTCTGCCAGGAGGGGAGTGACTAGCCCACGGGGAAGTGGGGAGGCTGGCCTGCTGTGAGGCGGTGAGGCTAGCCCATGGGGGAGGGAGGAGGCTAGCCCGTGGGGGGTGAGGCTAGCCCATGGGAAGGGAGGCGGCTAGCCCGTGGGAAAGGGAGATACTAGCCCATGGGGAGGGGAGAGGCTACTCCATGGAGAGTGTCAAGGCTAGCCCTTGGGGACAGGTGTCTCCAGGGATGTCCGGGTTAGGCACCGTCCCCAGCGTTGAGGCCTTCTGCCTCCTCTGGACACCACGGACACTCTGGCTGGCTGCTGCCAGCCTCCTGGGGCTGGGCCCTCCTGGAGTCCCCTCTGGTGTCTGCCCCGTTGGGGAATGTCTCCCAGACTGAGTCTTCAAACGCAGATGAACGCTGGGGTTACCAGGGGGCTGTGGCAGCTGAATTGCTGGGCTGCACCCCTCCCCTGTCCCACAGTAGGGCTGGGATCTGAGGCTCTGCGTTTTTTAATGTTTTTATTTTTGTGGAGATGGGGTCTCGCTGTATTGCCCAGGCTGGTCTTGAACCTCCTGCCTCGAGCACTGGGATTACAGGTGTGAGCCATAGCGCTCGGCCAGAGGCTGATGTCTCATGAAGGCCTGGGTGTCCATCCAGGACCAGGCGCCCGGATCAGCCCGGCGAAGGGAGCAGGGTGCAGAAGGGGACGTCGAGGCTGAAGCATGGCCCACCCAGGGGGCTCTCTGGAGCTGGACCGGCCCTTCTAGGAGTCGAGCTGGGGTGGCAGGCTGCGAGGGCCCCACATGGACTGGGAACTGGCTGCTGCCGCCGGGCTGACAGTCAAGGGTGCTGCCCACAGCTGTGGCCGCAGGGTGGTTGGTTCCTCGGGGGCCCGGGAGGCTGCCTAGCACCAGTGTCTTTGCGAGGCTGCGCTTCTCAGGTGTCACAGACGCTCCAGGTGCTAGCCACAGCCGTGCCGCATGACGCCACCGTGTCACGCTGGGAACGTCTGCCCTGTCCCCAGCGTCTGGGCCAGCCGGAGTCGGGGACCGGCCCTTCCCTGCCTGACCCCCACCCGGTGCCTGATCCGTGGTTGGTTGGCATGACAGTTGTGTTTCCAGGATGTGAATGGTTGTCGGGTAGACACAGATGTCTTGACGGAAAGAGTGGGTACGGCGTCTCTGGGCCTCAGCCTGGCAGTGACGTCCCCCCCGTCTTGGAGTCAGCTGTGCTGTGCCTGGCCCACGACCCGCAGGAGCCCAGGGTGTGCCCGGGCCATTTGTTCAGGCTGAGTCCCTTTCTTGTGAACAGAGGGTGCCGCCCTCTTCCAGAAGCGTCTCTGTGTTCTGTGGAGGGAGGTGAGGGCCCTGGCCTAGTGCCTCACACCTGCCCTGGGACCCCGCCCACGCCCGACGGACCCCAGCATGAGAGGGCTGGGCCCCCCGAGCCCCTGAGCCCAGACCCTGAGATCGGCGTGAGCCCACAGGCTGGGCCCGTGCCCGCTGCAGCTCCTCAGAGGCATCATGGGCCCTGGTGGGGCCGACTGCCCAGCAGCTGCAGTCGTGCTTCACACTGGGCGGGCTTGGAACCGGAGCCTTGAGTGCCACCGTCAGCAGGGCCCAGCCCTGGCAGCGGCAGGGCTCCCATGGTCTTGGGGTGAGCGCCCGTCCCCCCAGTCCACGTGGCCATGGAGGAGAGGGGCCGCTGGGGCCAGGCGGGTCAGGGTCTCCTGGTGGCTTTGTCCCCCCGCAGGGGGACGTGGCGGGAAGGTGTGTCTGGGCGGACCTGCGGGCGGAAGTCCAGGGAGGCTGGGGCTCCGCTGCCCCTGCCTGGCCGGCGCGCTCCGGCCCTCCCGGGCCCTTCTCCGTGCGTGTGTCCCTGGGTCCCGCCCCCTCTGGGCCCCGCTCTGACCAGCCCCTCGTCCCCAGTCCGCTGCGCGTGCCAGGCTGGCCTCCTCCTGGGTCTCCACCCGTGTCTCTGTGTGGCTGCCTCTCCAGCTCCGTGTCCAGGGCTCTCGGCTCGGTCGTGGCTGTCCGTTTCCACCCCCCCCGGCGCTGGGCCTTTCTGTGTCCCCTTCGCTGCCCCTCTCCCTGCAAGTCCCTCTGCCCACGCCGGGTCCCCCTCCTCACCCTCCTTCTCCTGGTTGCCCCCCCCGCGCCCCTTCCCCGCTGTCCCCGCCTCCCCTCCCGTCCCTCCGCCCTCCCCAGCCTTCCACACCCTCTCTCCTGCCTCCCTCTCCTCCTCCGCAGCTCCCTGCCAAGGGACGGGTGACTTTGGTCCCGCTGCCGTGGCCCTCGGGCGGCTGGCACGGGGACGGCGTGACTGAAGGCCTGTCCAGGGCAGGACCCGCCGACTGGGTCCCAGGGAGGGAGAGCCACGGTGTGTCTGTGCTGGCGCCGAGGCGTGAAGTCCCTTGGGCTCCGGGTGTGTCACCCTCTGGGACCGTCTGTGTCTTGCCTCCCGGTGACTCTGCGGGGACAGGCTGGCCGGGCTACCAGGACTCCCGCTCTGCTGGGGGCTGGGTGGGCGGGGTTGGGCCTGGGTTTAGCAGATGTTCCTGGTTCCTTGCCCGCTCTGTGCTGGCGGCCATGGATGGTTGGGGCCCCCCCAGGCCTGGCGACCAGGACGCGGCTTCCAGGCAGGGTGGGCCTCTGGGGGCTGGAGAGGCCGCAGCGGTGGGGCCCGGGGCGGAGTCGTGGTGGGCTGCAGGTTAAGCGGAATGTGGGGTGCCGTGCGACCGGGGGAGGGCCCAGAGGACAGTGCTCTCCAGGGTGGCTCCAGCAGGTGCAGGGGTGCGGGAGACCCCTCCGGCAGCCCTCGGGGACCAGGAACCCCACCAGCACAGCCGCTGTGGGTGAGCCGGGGAGCGAGGGACCCACCGCTCTCAAGTCGTCCTGGGGGGATGGAGCATGCCTGTCTGTTCTTAGGGGCGTCGTCCTAGGTGATTCTCCAGTGGACACGACACATGTCCCTGGAGCTGACACACTCGCGTGACTCTGGACCTTGCACAGATAAGCTGCCATGGTTTTTCAGGGTGATATTCAGGGCTCCCAAAATGGCAGCCAGAGCTGGACCCAGCAGATGGGACAGAGATTGGCTTTCAGGACAGTCCCCAAGGCTTCCGAGGAGGGTCCTTCAGCATGAGACCTGACTCGAGAGTACCAGCCAGGCAGCACTGGGGGAGAGCTTCCGTACTGTGGGCACAGCCCGTGCAAGGGCCCTGGGGCAGGAACATGCGTGGCATCTTCGGGGGCAGGTGGTGAGCGGGAGGAGTGCTACCCTTAGGGACACGGGCGCGGAGGGGAGAGGGGAGATGGTCCAGCCTTGCCTGACACATGTCCCCTGAGCTGACCCCAGGTCGCAGGACAGGATCTGAGTTAGGGTTAAAACCCAGCCCTGGCGGGGGGCCCCACAGCCCCCCCCGCAAAAACAATAACTGTGTGTGCGGG
>NW_007079909.1:54059-57720 GCF_000164805.1 Carlito syrichta | reverse complement strand
GCCTTCCAAGTAGCCGGAATTACAGGCATGCGCTACCACGCCCGGCTGATTTTTTGATTTATTGTAGAGGTGAGGTCTTGCTGCCTAGGCGGGTCTTGAACCCGCGGGCTCAGACAATCCACTCACCTCAGCCTCCCAAAGGCGCGGGATGACAGGCTGAGCCACTGAGCCCGGCCTTATTATAATTTTTAATTGCTGATTTTAGAGACGGTCTCGTTCTGTCGCCCAGGCTGGAGGCCAGTGGTGTGCTTGTAACTCACCGCAGCCTCATGCGATCCTCCCATCTCAGCCTCCCGAGCAGCTGGGACGACAGACACCCCCACGTCCGGCTAACTTCTTTTATTTTATTTCTTGGAGAGACCAAGTTTTGCTTTGTTGTCCAGGCTGGTCTCCAACTCCTGGGCTCAAGCGATCCTCCTTCCTCGGCCTCCCAAAGGGCTGAGATTCCACCGCACCCAGCCCTCCTTTCTTCAGTTGTAAGGTTATGTGTTCCAGTTCGTGATAACGGCTGTTTACTAGCTGGCCTTCAAAGTTCCTAAAACTTTCCTGGTCTCTCGAGCGGATACCAGCCGGCCCCCGCACTCCTCTGCGTGTGTTATAAAAGAGTGCCTCTCGCAGACTAAGATGGCCTCCCCCAGCTGTGGTTTCTCCAGGAGGCGCAGGTGGGCTGGACCAGAGGGGCAGAGGCCAGGTGTCAGGGAGGGACTGCTGGCGTCAGAAACCTTTGCTCTGCTTGGGCTCTGACCTCTGACCCTGACACCACTTCTCACATCAACCCCAGACTCCTGGGGCCCCCCTCCCCCCCTGCCAAGATGTGGAGGGTGTCATGAGGCCGGCCCTGCACCTAACTCGAGGTGGACACTCAGCGACACATTTGCTGAGTGACTGTATGACCTCGTGCAGTGTTGCTGGGTGCCGGAAAGTTCTCCCGAGGTGTGTAAAGACTTGGCATACGGGAACTGAGTCTCAGCAGCTCCCCCGGACTCTGTCCCCTGCCGACCCTCCCCACCACGTGCGGTTGCCGTTGCTAGGGCCCAGCCATGCCCTCCCGCCCACCCTCCGCCCTCTGAGGAGCCGTGAGGACAGCCGTGAAGTGTGCCCGGCTGGCTCTGAAGATGTGTCAAGTGCCCCCGAGGCCCGGTGTTGCCACCTCGCCAGGCCTCTGCTGACACGGCGCTCCCCTCAAACACCCTCCTGCCCCCCACGTCATAAGCTCTTGGAGCCCTCTCTCATCCCTGGGGTCTCAGTTGTTCCTGTGCCGTCTGCAACACGGTGCATATCTTCCTGCAGCTTCTCCCTGGGGGCTCGGGGGTGGGGAGCGGACAGGCGCAGGGGGAGCCCGCAAGTCAGCCCAGGTGGCAGAGCTCCAGCGGGAGGAGCCTGCTGGGAAGTGCTGCGTGACCTCCTGCGAGTGACTCTACCTATCTGTCTCCGTGTTCTCATCTGTGCACCGGGGCTGTTGCCCGAGTTGTTGGAGGGTGCGAGAGGGGGCGGCCTCGGCGGATGTTGAGCTTGGACCCCTCATGGTTTTGTTGAGATCATGTCCTGGTCTGGGACTCCAGGCTCTGGGTGACGGGCAGCTTGTTCAGACTCGGGGGTTGGGGTCCCTCGGGGATCCGAGCCGATGGCTTCCGCAGACCAGGAGCTGCCTGGCTTTTCTGCAGAGCTGTGCTGTGGCTTGAGGGGACATTCCCAACCCAGCTGCGGGCATCGGGCCTGTCGCCCCACGCGCGCTCGGTCTGAAAAGCAGAGGTGACCTTGGTGGAAAGCCTCAGAGGCCAACCTCTGCCGTGAGCAGGGAAGCATGGAGCGCCTGGCCTGGGCTCCGACTTCCTGCTTCCTCTTCCTTGGTCCCTTGAGGCCAGGAGGGCTCCCGTGGGTGTGACCTGCTGCCCAGGGCGAGGGTCTTGTGTGCTTGGTGAGACAAGGACCCTGGAGGACCAGCCCACGACCTCCCTGGAACTGGTTAGCTGTGTGGAGTCCCAGGCCCGAAGCAGCCCCCCTGAACAGGAATCTGCATTTCACCACACTCCGGGGAGGCTGTGCACCTGCTGATGTGAGGGTTTGAGCATTGGATCTGGGGTGCCCAAGCCGTGGCCAAACCGGGCCCCGCCTGTTCCCACAGGGCTTATTGGCAGGAGCCACCTCCACTTGTGGATGCAGAGGCCGCCCTCACTCCGCAGTGGCAGTGTAAAGCGGTGGCAACGGGCTGTGGATCTCGTGGCCGTCCCAGGCGTTTATCATGTGGCCGCCACGGAGAAGGCCACTGCCCCTGGGAGGCGCTGGTTCTCAAGTTTGACTGTCTCCTGGACTCACGGAGCCTGGGTCTTGGCCTCGGGTGCAGGGATGGCCTGGGTGCCAGGACTCTGCAGAGCTCTGGCCCCTGACGTGCAGCTGGGCTCGTGGGACCTGCAGAATCCAGGCTCTGAGGCCCCGAGGCCCAGTGGGTACAGGCCTGCCACTGTGCGCCACGGCACGGTCATGTAGGGCCTGCCTTGATGTCACCGCACTTGCTGTCCCTAGACGCGACAGGTCTTGGGCGCCGAGCCGGTTGACCACATTCACCGGCGCCTCTTGGGGAGCTGGGCGCTGGCCCCGCCCCCTGCACCAGCCTCCTGGGAGTGGGTGGGAGGCCCTGAGTCAGCCCCGCCCCTTGGGTCCCTTGGGGGGGGGCAGATGCCCCGAGCCAGACCGATGACCTTTCTCACTGGAAGGCCCGTTTCTGGGCCGGCTGCCCGGTCGTTCTCCCTGACCCCTCAACGCAGGACGCCTCTGCCATGGGAGTTGGGGTTCAGGCCCCAGGGAGTGTGGGACCTGTCCACAGGGCTCTGGGGTATGCCAACGGTGCTGGGGGTGTCACTGCAGCCACGCCGCCCAGAGGGAGTGGGAGGCACCTGCCCCTGCCTGGGACTCGTTAACTGTCGGGGGTGGCAGTGCCTGGTGCGCACACCTGCTGTGGAGGGGCGGAGATTGGGGCCAGGTTCTGGGGCCTGCCCCACGGGACAGCCAGGGCTTGGGTACCCCGTCCCAGGCCATCCGAGCCGGGGCCAGGGTGGGGCCAGGAGGGGTGGAGGCCCTGCAGCTTCTCTGCTGGTGGAGCAGACCCCAAGGGCACCCCGTGTCCGAGCTGAGAAGGACAGGGAGGGCACCGGGAGGGTGTCTGGCTCGCCCCTCCTTCCCGCCTGGGGTCCTTCTCCGCCTGGAAAGTGGCTGACAGCCGCCCTGGAGCACACAGGGGCCTGCTGGGTTTATTTTTATTTCACTTGGCTCCTTGGATGGAAAGATGGTCTGGTTTGGCGGGGCCTGCAAGGAGGACCTTGGGGTGGCCAAGAAAACCAGGCGGGACCGAAGGGAAGTCGGGAGGCAGCGCTGGAAGGAGCTGACTGCTCATGCTGCCTGGACGGGTGGGCGTGGGGGGGCGGCGACAGGAGGCCCCGTGAGATGGCTGACTTGAGCCCGTGTCTCTGTCCTCCGCCCTGTGAAGTGGGCCTGTGTGGGAGGGAGCCCACCCCCAGGCATCAGGAGCGCCATCGGCATGGCGGCTCTGGGGCTGGGGGCGTCCTCCCTTGCTCCCGTTCTACAGATGTGAAGACTGAGGCCTGGGGGAGGCCAGTGCTTTTTGTCAGGGGAAGACGGGGCTGGGGCTCAGGGTCTGACCCAG
>NW_007079909.1:41954-53252 GCF_000164805.1 Carlito syrichta | reverse complement strand
CCCCTCCCTTTCTTTCTCCAGCCCTGGGAGCCTTGAGAGGCAGATAGCCCGTTTCAGCTCCGCTCCGGAGCCAGTAAATCCAGGCGGCCACTTTGGGCTCTCAGCCTCCCTCCCAGCGAGGAGCAGGGGAAGTGAGCCTGGCAGGGGGTGTTCCCACAGCCCCGGGCTCAGCCTCCCCTCGGGGCGCAGCCTGGGCCCGGAGCCCGCCTGGAAGAGGCCTGGCCCTGAGTAGGCCTGGCCCTGAGCCGCTGGGAGGCCCCGAGGGTGCCAGGCCGCGTGCCGGCAGGGGTTTCCCGCCACTGAGGCGGGCGCTGGCCTCGATGGCCTTGATGTGTGGCCTTTGCAGGCCCTTCTGGAAACAGACCGGCCTGTGGGGGTTGCCCTGGCCACACCCATTCTCATCACCACTGGGTCTCCCTTTGTTTCGGCGATGGGATCTTGCTTAGTCGCCCAGTCTGGATTGCAGTGGCGCTGTCGTAGTGCACCGCCACCTCGACCTCCTGGGCTCAAGCGGTCCTCCTGCCTCAGCCTCCACCGTGCCGGCCTAAGATTTTTTGTAGAGACAGGTTCTCACTCTGTTTCCCTGGCTGGCCTCCAACTCCTGGGCTCAAGCCTCTTACCTCAACTTCCCAGAGTGCAGGGACTACAGGTGCGAGCCGCCGTGCCGGGCCCAGTTCATCAAGTGGGCAAGCGGTCTTGCACGCAGCAGCAGGGAGCCACTCTCTCTGGCCTGTGAGACGGCGCTGCAGTTCCACAGGCCAGAGAGAGAGGCTGCGTCACTGGTGGCCGGCCCCCTCGTGGGTGAGGCGCTCCTCCGGCTAGGGAAGAGCCCACAGAGGCTGCGGCCCGCTGCCTGGCAACCCCTTCTCCGGCCTCTCCGAGCACGGGGCAGCGGCAGCCCACACAGGCCTTCCCCAGCCTCCCCCTCTGGCCTCAGGGAGAAGACGGACGACACTTCCGGGGAGGACAACGACGAGAGGGAGGCTGTGGCCTCCAAAGGCCGCAAGACCGCCAACAGCCAGGGGAGGCGCAAAGGCCGCATCACCCGCTCCATGGCCAACGAGGTCAACGTCGAGGAGGCCGCCACCCCCCAGCAGAGCGCCGAGCTGGGTGAGCTGGCCGTGGCGTGGATAGGTGGGGACGGGGCGGTGTCCCCTGCGGGTGGCTGTGAGAGCTGGTGTTCACGGCAGCAGCCGAGGTGCTGGGCGTCGGATCCCGGCGTGAGCTGTGACTGCGCTGGGTGACCCACGGGGACTTCCTCAACCTCTCTGTGCTTCTGTGTCCTCGTCTGCCCAGTGGGAAAAACCCATGGTTTCTTGGAGCTGTGGGGGGAGCCTAGGACAGTGCCTGGGGTGTGGCCCGCATTCACTGGCTTCGTGACCCAGAGCTGTGGGAGGTCACGTGCCGGTGGACACCACAGTCCCAGCTGCTGGCTGCTTTTGGTTCGAAGGTCAGGCCATGCTGGGCGGCGTTTCCAGGAGGTAGCGGCAGCTGGGGGCTGAGTAGCCACCCCTGCACCCCTTTAAGGAGGATGTGGGCTCTCCCTGCCCCCACCCTGCCTCTGGCCTTGGTTGTATCTTCACGACTGTGGGCCTCAGTTCCCCCCCCCGCTCCGAGGACTGCTCCTCACGGGGCTCCCAGAAGGTGGGAAGGATGAGTTGAGTCGCAGTTCCTAAGTCGGGCGACGGGGCAGCCATATGCCTGCCCTGCCTCCTCGACCGTTTGGGCCGGTGCCAGGACCCTGAGGGCTTGGCCCGGGGCCCATCATGGGCTCCTCCCAGGGCATCCCCCACCCCCGGGAGGCTGCTTGGACCCATTTCCTAGACGGGCTGCTTGAGGCTCAGAGAGGGGAGGAGGCCTCACTCACACCACAGGGAGGCTGGGATTTGAGCCAGCCTCTTGGCCACAGACCCCGTGCGGTTCCCATAGGTGCGTGGCAGCTGCCCTCGGTGGCAACGTGTTGGGCTCCAGGGCAGAAGGGCTCTCCTCAGGTCGTGCTGTGAAGCCGGGTCTCTGGGGCGGGGCCTCGCGGCCGATGCTGGGGACCCATGGCGGGCAGAAAACACGCTCGCGGACTTCCTGGCCCTGCAGCCCCAGCTGAGTCTCCACAGCCTCCCTCTCGGGGTCCCGGGGAGGAAGGGGTGCGTCAGCGTGATCCCGCAGGACCCAGGCCTGGCAGCAGGGATGGGGGCTGGGCAGCTCTCGCCGTCGGGGACGGGCGGCCTGTGGAGGGGAGACCCTCTCCCTCTCCTGCCGGAACCTTCCTCCATGCGCGGCTGGCCTGGCCAGCACCTGCTCGTGCCTGGCACTGTCCGGGCCCTGAGTCTGTGAGGCTGACCCCTCACGCCTGCCCCCTCGTGGAGCTCGAGCAGCCTGAAAGGAGCGCCCAGGGCCTAAGGCCAGGGCGCTTGGAGGTGGTGTGGCCTCCTCCCTGGCCCAGGACCTGGTGGTGTCTCAAGAGGACCCTCCTCGCGCCGGGTGCAAGGGCGACACAGTGATGACCCAGCCCAGGCATCTCTTCCGGGGCTTTTAGCCTTCGGGGCACCTGGCGGTGTCTGCAGACTTTTTTTCTTTTGAGCTGGGGACTCCCTCTGTCGCACGATTACGCCACTGCAACCTTGACCTCTTGAGCTCAGGCTGTTCTCCGCCTCAGCCTCAGCCTCCCGAGTAGCCGGGACTGTGGGCACCACCACCACCATGCCTGGCTAATTTTTTTGGCTTGTTGTAAAGGCAAGGTCTCACTATGTGGCCCAGGCTGGTCTCGAACTCCTGGGCTCAAACGATCCTCCCACCTCAGCCTCCCCAGGTGCTGGGGTGACAGGTGTGAACTGCGCCTGGCTGCAGACATTTTTGAGGGTGGCAGCTGGGGTGGGGACCCCAGAGGGCAGAGGCCAGGTGCTGCCCCGTGTCCTGCCTCGCATTCCACACCCCACAGCGGAGGGTGATCTGGGCTCCCAGGGGGCCCCTGGCCTCGTGAGGTCCCAGAGCCCCTGGCCCGTGCCCCTCATCCTTGCTCTGTCTCCATCACCGCCTCATCAACTGGGCCACCCCCTTCCCAGCAAAGTGCACGCAGAGGTCGTCGTCCTAGTCAAAGCCCTTGGCTGGCCTCGCTTGCCCCGTTTGGCAGGAGGGGTGATGGCAGGCCCCGGCCTCGGGGGGCCGTGTGGGCGGTGAAGGGTGTGCGAGCCCCCCTTCTGTGGGTGCAGCCCCGAGTGGCCCCGATGTCCCGCCGGCCCCTAGTCCTGTCCCACCCCCGCCTGCCCACCAACCCAGTGTCTTCCTTCCAGCCTCTATGGAGCTGAATGAGAGTTCCCGCTGGACTGAGGAGGAGATGGAGACGGCCAAGAAAGGTGAGGCGGCCAGGCTGGCTTCTGGTGGCCTGCGGCTGGTGGGTGGTGCCGGTGATACGCTGGCCCCGAGCCACGGCGGGGCGAGGTCTGGGGGGCAAGGCTGTGCTCCCAGGTGTTCCTGGGTTGGTTCTGGGGGCCTCGGTTTTACCTGCCGGAAAATGGGCTGTGCAGGCGGCGGGGGGGGCGCTGGTGCGTCTGTGCGATGTTGGGTGCAGCGTGGAGATGCATACTCCCTCTGCGCGTGCCGTCGGTGAGTGGCTTTGGTGGCCCCGGGGGCCAGGCGCTCGGCCCTGTGACGGATCAGTGGCCTGTTAGGGTGCCTTGGGGGGGTGGGCGTATGCCGGCTGCCACCTGGGGTCTCTGACGCTGGGTTCTCACGTGGGTCCAGCTCCCCTAGGAGCCCAAAGGCCGTCCTCCTGGGCACCTGCGTGGGTTCTGGAAAGCGTCTCTGCTTTGAGCCTCCCAGTCTGGGTGCAGGTCCGAGTGGACGGGATGCGTGGGCTGTCAGGACACGTGTGGTGTGTGGGATGGGGGCGTGGCAGGCAGCAGGAGCCATCCTGCCTGGGGGCCCGGCAGCTCCAAGCCTGAGCCCTCCTGCTGTGGCTGCGGGCATGGTGCCGTCCTGCCATCTTCCTGCATGCGGGTGTGTCCTCAGAGCCCGGACAGCCCAGTCCCTGCCTCCCAGCTCGCTGGCCTGTCCCTGGGTCTCAGCCGGCCCGTCTGGAGAGAGGGCGGGTGCCCAGGTTGGCAGCGAGGAGCCGGAACAGGCTTGAGGGCCCACGGACGGGCCGAGTGGGTGTTGGTCTCCTGCCTGACCAGCGCTCAGAGTCGGCTGAGATGGCGGGGCCCTGGCACCCGGATACGTGGGGCCCGTCCCTGTCCCTATGTGTGGACAAGGACCCGGGCTAGAGCTGATGTCCGGGCCTGGGCGGGAGTCCACATAGCCCCACAGAGCTGAGGCCGGTCCGGGGCCTGTGGTCTCCACTTCGCGGCTGGGGAGGGAGCATGCAGCCTTTATTGCGGGGACGGGGCACATGGGGCGAGTGTGTCAGGACCTTGGGCCGGCAGGGCCCTACCCCGCCTCCACCCTGGGGGCGGCTGCTGGGACCCTCCCAGCGTTGGGTCAGGTGCTGCCAGGGCAGCTGAGGACCCCAGCAGGTCCCGCGGCCCCTGCCCTTGCCCTGGGACCCTTGCCCCCTTTGGGGCCCTTCAGGGGCTCCCAGCGTCCCCAGCCCCAGCCCCGCTTTCTCTGCGCGGCCAGGCCTGAATGGGCCCGGAGGATGGACCCGGAGGACAGACCTGAGGAAACCCAGGCCGCTCAGGAAGGGTGGGGCCGCCTGCTTCCGGAGTGGGGCCATTGGGCTGGTCGTCATCTCTGGCTGGGAGACATGGGTGCCGGCAGTGCACGGTGTATGCTGTGTGGTTGTCTCCTTGCCCTTCGTGTCTGCGCGTGGTTTCTGGTGTGGATTTCACCGCAGGCCGCAAAGCAGCTTTTTCAGATCATCCTGTTTCCCCTTCTGCTATGTTTTGGTATGGTATGCACGCCGTGAGGGTGCCATGTAACCATGCCAGGCGCTCCTGCTCTGTGGCAGCCCTGACGTCCGTCCACAGGGCTGTCTGTGTACCTCACGCTGGCACGCTCCAGCACCCCGTCCCCCGTGGACACCCGCACCCATTATAACCCTGTCCAGCCCCACCCCAGCTGCTCATGCCCCTTCTGTCCCTGTGGGGCTGCCCAGATGCTTCCTGGGAGTGGGTTCCTGTCTCTGGTGGCCTCCATGTCCGGCTTCCTCCCCGGGCAGCTTGTTTTCCTAGGCCAGCCACACAGCTGAACGATGCCCGGCCACCTGCGGAAACTGTGTTTGGTCACCTATGTTTCGTTTTGTTTTGGTTTTTGGAGTCGAGGTCTCACTCTGACACCCAGGCTGGAGTGCTGTGGCACACTCAGGCCACCACAGCCTCAGCCTGCTGGGCTCAGGTGATCCTTCCGCCTCAGCCTCCAGAGTAGATGGGACTGGGACCACAGACACGCATCCCTCACGCTTGGCTAATGTTTTGGTTTTCTGTAGACACCAGGTCTTGCCGTGTTTCCCAGGCTGGTCTTGAACTCCTGGGGTCAAACAGTCCTCCCGCCTCAGCCTTCCAGAATGTGGGGGTGACCGGCGTGAGCTGCTGCGCCCAACCTTCCCGTTTGCTTGCTGATGGACACGCGTCTTGTTTCTGTGTTTGGCTGTTGTGAATTGCAAACCCGAGATCACACAGGGAACTCCGTGTGACGTCTGGAACGGCCACCGGGCTCCTTGGCTCCCCGTCTCCCTCCTGCGGCCCCCTCCCCCTGCAGCTGTCCTGGTACCCTCCCTGCCGCCGGTACCCGCGGCCAGCCCTGCCCTCTCTCCCGCCGCAAGGGCCGGGGTGGAGGGCACCGCGCATGAGTCGCCGGCAGGAGGCGTGCCTGCCCTGCCGTCTCAAGGTTGGTCCTCAGCTGGCGGTGAGCTCATCCCAGTGCCGCCCACGGGGATGGTGGCGGGAGGGTCTTCCGGGGGTGTGCGCGCCAAGGCCCTGCTTGGTGACATTTGCGGCAGTGTTGCGCACCCTGCGTCTGCAGTGAATTACAGCAATCTGGACAATTGCCGTGCAGGGTGGCTGCCGCTGCTGTGCACTCTGGGCGGGGGCGAGGAGCAGGTGCAGCAGCCCCCAGCCTCTCCTCCGGAGCAGGTGGGGGTGGGAAAGCCTAGGATGTTCCAGAGGCCCCTGCCAGCCCTCACAAGCCCACACTCAGCCAGGGATGCGAGGGCCAGCCAGACCTGAGGCAGGTGGCCCCCACCAACGCTGACCTGTCGCTTCGGGGCATGGGCCCCCCGGGTGGGCCCGCCCCGCCCTCCCCGCCCTCCCCGTGAGTGCTTGCCGAGCCCGCCTGGAGCGTCCAGGAAGCTTTCGTGTAGCCCGGACCCAAGCGGCAGTACCCCAGCCCCAGGGAGAAACCTGGTCCGGGTCAGTCAGCCCACCCGTCTGGGCCTCCCTGTCTTGGCCCACACAGTGGGAAGGGGAGTGGGCCCACGGGGTGACCCTCCCAGAGGGCCCCAGTCCGGCAGCCCGAAGCACCGGGCTTCTCCTCCCCCAATCAGGAGTCTGGAGGCCACGCTCGAGGTGGGGGCAGAGCCAGGCTCCCTCCAAGCTGCGGCGGGGCCTTCCTCGCCGCTCTGGCCCCAGCCCCCGGGCACCCCTGGCGTGCGGCTCCCCACTCTCGGCTCTGCCTGTTTCTCCCACCCCCGCCCCAGTCCCGGGCTGACGAGGACCCGCCTGGTCCGCCTGACCCACTCCGACTGCCTGCCTCCTTCACAGCTGAAAAGCCCCTTCCCCAGGAACGCTGCGCTTGCGACTCTGGGGGCCAGGACTCTGCCCCGGGGAGGTGGTGCCGGTGAGCAGGTGGGCCTGGCGTTGCCACTCGCAGCTGCGGCTCCCCAGCCCCTGGCCCCGGCCGTGCAGCCTTGGATTCCCTCACGCTCTAGGTGAGGCTGGGATCTCTCTCCCAGGGCAGCCGAGCAGAACGAGCCGGGTGTGCAGTCCTCAGGACACAGTGGACGCTCGGGTGTGGCGGCCTGCAGGGCCCACGGGGGCTGGGGCGGAGTGCGCAGGCTACTCTGAAGCGCAGAGTGACAGGGAGGAGGCCCCGGATGACCCCCAGAAGCGTGAAGTAGTGCCGGTGGCGCCAGGTGAGGCCGCCAGGCGCTCCCGGATGCTGGGAATGGCCCCTGCCTCCCGCGTGGGAAGTCGCGACGTCTGCACCACCTGATGAGGCGTGTGCTGTGAAGAGCTCCCTTTTTCACGGGAGGAAGCTGGCCCAGAGAGGCTGAGCGACCTGCCCAGGGCCACATAGCCATGAACTGGCGGGGCTGGGGGCTGGAGAGAAGTGGGGAGGGAGGCGCCTGGGCCTGCCGGCGCGTGTGGGAGTTTGGCTGTTACTCCATGGGTCTGGGAGTGACACGGTGGGGGGGTGGGCAGGGATGTGAGGGCCACGTGGTCTGGGCAGGCAGGTGAGCGCCTTTTCTTCCTGAGCGCTCGGGGTCGTGGCCACCCGCCCTGGGCTCCCGATGCTGGGATCTGGGCTTGGGCAGGAGGCGGCCACCCTGGGAGTGGGGCGGCCTCAGGATCTGGCCGCCCGCCCTGGCCTGGCATCCTTGCCGGGGGAGGGGCCGGGCCAGGGACTCCAGTTCCCCTGGGAAAGGTCAGCCCGCCTGGCCTGGACATTGACCCAGCCGTGCGAGAGGCCAGGCCTGGCCCTGGCGGGTAGAGGACCTGCCATGGCGGGGGCAGGAGGAAGCCCAGGCCACCCTTGCCCCGTCCTGGCTGGGGAGAGGCTCTGACTGCCTGCCCGGTCCGGCCCGCCTGGCTCGCCCGGCCCACGGCAGCCTTCCTGGCGAGCAGAGGGTGGAGGGGAGCGGCTCCGGGTGGCTCCAGGCAGACCCCAGAGGTCCTCCCCCACCACCCCGAGTTCCCAGCCAGCCTTGCCTGGTGGCCTCTCCCGTCACGGGGAGGAGGGAGGAGCCGCGGGTTGCTGCCCACATGGGCTGGCCCAGTTGGCTTTTGCGGACAGAGAGGCTAAGATGGGGGAGCAGGGGGAAGCCCTGGCCCTGGGGCTCGGAGGTGGCCCGCCTTCCCATGCATTCCTTCCCAGTGGAGAGGGTCCATGCGCTTGGCCTGGACAGCGGTGCCAAACCCGCCGGGCTCACAACGGGGCAGCATGGCCCGGGGTCAGTGCCACCATGCCTGGACTCGGGTCTGCCGGCCACTCCCTGGGGCAGGTGCCAGCCAGGCCCAGCGGGAGGCAGGGCCTTACTCGGAGTGGGTCACTGAGGACAGCAGACGTCTGCGGGCGGGAACCTTGCGTCTGAGGGGCTGTCACGGCCGGGGGCTGGCAGGGCCTGCGATGGAGGACACGTATTGGGCTCATTGGGAGGAGGAAGTCAGGGTTCCTGCACGGAACGGAGGTTTGGCCAGACCAGGGCAGCATCTGAACCTTCCGTCTCCCTGTCCCCCCCGCCCTCCCATGTGTTTTACGCTTTAAAGACAAGATCTGGCCCTGCCAGCTCCTCTGTTCTGGGGGGGGCGACGTCCTTGTCGTCCCAAATTGGGAAGGAGAACCCGGTGGCGACATGACGTGATAGCGCCTGTCATTCCTAGCAAGGTGGGCCCTGCACACACACGCATGACCTCCCCTGGACGTGACAAGAGGCCACAACAGGGTGCAGGGCGGGCAGTCTAACCTCAGTCCCAAGGCTTCTCTCTATGCCCTGAGCCACAGAAAAGGGCTCAGCGGTGTTTCAGGCAGTAGGCGATGCATGTGTGGCCACACGCAGGGGACGTTTTCTCTCCACCAGCACGTGTCACTTGTGGACCGGGAGGGCGCGTCTAGGGTTTGCAGACGTGACAGCCACTCCAAAGCCGGTGCAATATCCAGGCCGACTGTGAAGAGTCAACGGAGAGAAAGGCTGGCAGGCAGCAGTCCAGGTGTGAGGTCTTGGGAGGCCATGGCACAGCACCCCGGGTGCACAGCAGATGTGCCAGGCGGGCCGGTTCCTGGGAAACCCACCCAGGGCCTGGGGTTTCCAGAAAGAGGAAGTTGCATGACTCAGGCCCGAGGCGGCCAGGCACTCTCCCCCCTGCTGTGTTTTGGGCAGAAAGCTGTGAGTTTCTCTGGGAAACAGCAGTGGTGGAAGGGCAGTCCGGGCGTCCCTTGCAGGCTCCTCGAAGGGGGCCGGGCACTGCCAGGCTGGGCGCAGCTGGCCAGAGGGCAGGGTGTGCCTGCTGTTCGGGGGGCCGGGCAGCTTCCCGGGGCAGTGGCTACGACACCCCCAGGCACGGGGGGGCGGGGTGAGTGCCATGGCGGCTGGCGCGGATCTGGGACCCTCAGGGCTGCGAGGAGGATTTGGGGTGGAACGCGGCCCCGTGGGGGCCGGGGCACCTGCGTCCCTGGGGCTGAGTCCTGGACCCCGTGAGCCAGCTCGGCCCGGACGGTGGGAGCTGCTAGTGGCCCAGCCCCAACCCCCACCCCGCGGCCACGAGCTCCAGGTTGGGTCCTGCACCGAGTCTGTGACTCAGACCTCCTGGCCGGGCTTCCTGTCCTGGTCAGTCTCACTTCCTGTTCCGGCCTCCCGGCTCTTCAGAACGAAACTGCTTCCTTAGAAATTCAAGGTGGGGCCGGGGTGCCAGACCGCAGGGAAGGCTGGCGGGCTCCGCTGTCTGGACTGGCCGGTGTGTGGGGCCCGCGCCAGGGCACTGGGGCCCTCCAGCCTCTTCCGGGCAGGCCTGGGACCCCCTGAGGGGCGGAACCAGCCCCACTTCCCTCTCGATCACCCGACCAGGGATGCCAGGATGCCCGGTTGCCCAGTGGGTCCAGATCCAGACGCCTGGGGCATCTGGAGCCTGATCGTTGGTCAGTGCCTCCTGTGTGCCCGCGGGTGGGGGCCTTCCTAGGCAAGAGCAGGGGAACTGAGAAGCTGGTGTTGGCAGTATGAGCTGTGGAGATAGAGAGCTGGGTGGCGAGCTGACTTGGGGACCTGGTGGGACGGGTGGTCCAGGAAGGCTCCTTGGAGGAGGTGTCTGGAAGGAGGACAGAGGCACATCTGTGGGAAAGCCCAGGAGGTGGCAGGAACAGCTTGTGCAAATGCCCCGAGGCACACTCAAAGACTCAGAGTAAGATGCAGGATTGAGCTGGGGAGGGGCTGGCTTCTTAGGTCCTGTGGGCCACTCTGAGGCCTCTGGCTTTTATTCCAAGGGCTTCGGGGGGGGGGGCGTCCACAGCGAGGATGTCAGCAGAAGCGTGACTTGAGGGGACTTGGGGGCGTCCTTGAAGGCTCACTCCGACCTTCGCTGTGGAGAAGGGACGGTGGGACTCGGGCAGGCAGACCCGGGTCCCCGACACGGTGGAGGGCGGCCGCCCGCCTGACCTCTGGCCCAGGACGAGGTCTGGGGCACAGGGAGGCCCCGGGGATGGCTTTGCTTGCCTTTGCTCGCCAGTTCTCATGGGCCGGGTGGCGAGGCTGAGGGTTAGAGGGAAAAGCAGGTCAGTGACCCCAGAGGCAGGAACTCGGTCATGACCTGGATCCGGGCTCCAAGGTTCAGCTCAGTTAACTTTCAACCTCGCGGGAGCCGCAGTGTGTCTGGGGGCCGCAGTGTGTCTGGGGATCGGCTGGGGGGGGGGGGAGCGACTCGGCCCGCGCTGAGCACGAGGAGCCCCCGGCCCCCAAGCTCCTCCCCACCCGTCGGGCTGGGGTCTCAGCCCCACTCAGAGTCTCCTCAACCCTGCGCTGCCCCACGGGGTCCCTCTGGGAGGGTCCAGGCCCCGGCAGCCCGGCCAGGCGGGGGGGCTCAGGAGCTGGCGAGCGGGGGCAGCGGCGGAGGAAGCTGTTTGCTCCCCGGCTGCCGGGGGTGGAGAAGCTGTTTTTCTGGATCCCTCATCTGTTCTTGCCGCTGCTGACGCCGCCACCACCACGGAGGGGGAGAGAGGGAGGGGGAGCCCGTGCCAAGTTGGCCCGCCCCTTCTGAACCTGGGCCGCTGCCACGCTCCCCCGCCCGCGCTCCCGCGAGCCTCCGTCTGGAGGTCACATTCAGTCCTGCCGCGTCTCGCCGGGTCAGGCAGCAGGAAGACCAGGGCGGCGCGCCGGGCTGCGCCGCGGGGACCTGCTGCCCCGAGGGCCTGGGCCTCTGGACTCTGCCCGACCTGGGGGCGGGGGGCCTCTGGCTGGCGCCGTGTCCGTACCGGGCACGTTGGTGTCCAAGGAGCCCTGGACACGGAGCCCTGGTGACGTCTGGCACAGGGGCAGCCCCTGCGCGTGACTGACAACTTCCCGCCGCCCGCCCCTCTCGGGGAAGGGCACCTCGCAGCCCGCAGCGGCCGGGGGCGGCGTCCGAGGCGACAGCGGCGCGGAGGAGCCCTGGGCCACCGCGG
>NW_007079909.1:41020-41503 GCF_000164805.1 Carlito syrichta | reverse complement strand
CCCCAGTGCCCCCGCACCGTCCGTCCGGCAGGGGCCTGGGAGCCCCTGGCTCCGTGTAGGCGCGGTGGGGGCTTGGCGGAGCGTGCGGGAGGGGGCTCCGGGGACGGGGTGGGCCAGGTCGCCGGGCAGCTTCGAGGCACTGTGCGGTGGGGAGGGCGTCTCCCTGCGCCGGCACCCCTGGGCTTCCCAGAACCGGAACCAGCGAGCCGGGGCCAGCCGCCCCTACCCGGGCCCCGGGCCTTCGTGAAGCCGTTCGGGAAACTGAGGCCAGAGAGCAGAGGGGCTGGCCAAGATGGCACTGTGTGCCCTGGGCAGGCTCTTGGATGCCTGCCCTGCGCCCCTCCGCTGAGGAAGTCTGGGTGACCCCTGGCCACAGCCCCCGACCCCGTCCCCAGCTTGCAGCCGCCTCCCTGTGTGTCTGCTGAGTTTGGACCTGTCACCTCGCGGCTGGCCACCCCTGCCTCCTGGGCTCCCCGCGCCCCA
>NW_007079909.1:40083-41000 GCF_000164805.1 Carlito syrichta | reverse complement strand
CCTCCCTGCCCCGCCGGCCCCCCTCACCCCTCCTGCCTGGGTCCGGCGGACGATCCCGCCGGTGGCGTGTTTGCCTGGGCGCTCTTGGCCCCTGCTGAGGAAATATAAATAAACGCGCGGCCCGTCCGCCAGGCTCTGGAAGTGGCAGCTGCTGCTGGCGCGGGCGGAGGGAAAGGTCAGGGGGCCGGCTCCATTGGCCCCCACGCCCGGCCCCCCTTCCGCGCTGTCCTTGAGGAGCCCCGAGGAGCGCCGTGGGCCACGTGGCTCCCGTGGCCTCTGCAGGCGAGCAGGTGGCCTGTCAGTCAGACCTCCCACACCGCCGGAGGTGGGGGGCAGGAAACCCGGAGCCCCGTGCCCACATGGCCCCTTGGGCCTGCCCCAAGCGCAGGGGCATGGGAGTGACCCCCGGAGTCTCGGCCTCTCTCGCCCTGGGGATGGGGAAGCAGTCATGGCCTTGACAGCAAGGATGAGACAGAACCTGGTCTTTGAAGGGCTTTGCACGCCCCGTGCGTCATTGGCCATGCGGCAGACGGGGTGTTTTGTTGATGTTTTTGCTGCGGTTTTATTTTTGCGAGAGCCTTGTGTGTAGCAAGTGATCAGCCAGCAGGTGTCTGGATGGATGGATGGGTAGCTGGATGAATGAGTGACAGAAAAGACCAAGATAGACCGTGGCCCCGCAGGCTCCCCCAGCCCTGCAGGCTCCCCGTGTGGTGTCACCTGCCGCCTGACTGGATTCAAGGAAACGGCCTAAAATGCCACTGTGGGAATTCTTTGATTCAAGACCTCGCGAGCGTAGGCCTGGCTCGGGCCCTGTGGCCCGGCAGCATCATTCAGCCGGGGGCCTGTTGCCCTCCAGGGCCTCCCACGCTGTGTCGCCCCTTGAGGTCTGGCACGCCCCCCGCCGTACCCCCCCCCCC
>NW_007079909.1:35640-39829 GCF_000164805.1 Carlito syrichta | reverse complement strand
GCTCGGGGCACGGGCACGGCCGCCGGTGCGCCTGTGCCCTGGACTTTTCGACAGATGGGCCGGGACCAGCGGCTTCCTGGGCGCAGTCGGGGCTGCGTTTCTGCTGAGCCTGGTGTCTGCGTGCTGAAACCAGAGCCTGGGCTGCGGGGCGGAGGAAACCTGCCCCTGCCCAGGCGGGTCCCTGGGCCATCTCTCCCCCACCTGGAGGTTGGAGCCGGCGGCCTCTCGGCAAGGGGCCTGGGTGGAGCCCACTGCAGGCTGTGGGCCGTGCGTCTGGAGTGGGCCTCGGGTGCCCATAGGGGCGGGGGTGCCTCGGTGCAGAGGCTCCTGTCCCCGCTCACTCCGCCCCCACCTCCACCCTCCCGCCCGCTAGCCACGTTCCTCCCTTTCCCTGGCCCGGTGTGGCCGGAAGACAGCTTGTCTCCCGGGGCCGTGTCTGCAGCTGCAGCGGGTGTCAGGGCTGGGTCACGCCGCGCGGCAGGGAGGCAGGAGGCGGGGGCCGTGTCCGGACGCTGGCCCGCCTCTGACGCCTCGACGGTGGAAGCCCGCGGGTGACACTGACCGCTCGTCCCAGGAGCCCAGACCCTCCCGTTCACCCAGAGGCCAGACCCCACCTCTGGCCTGTGGCTGTGTCTCCCCCACGGCCCGGCCCCTCACACCGCCCTCACTCACAGGCCTCCTGGAGCACGGCCGGAATTGGTCGGCCATCGCCCGCATGGTGGGCTCCAAGACCGTGTCACAGTGTAAGAACTTCTACTTCAACTACAAGAAGAGGCAGAACCTGGACGAGCTCCTGCAGCAGCACAAGCTGAAGATGGTGAGTCCGCGGGCTCTGGGGGACGGGGAGGCCGCGACGCCCTCTGGCTGGGGCTCGGTCCTCGGCAGCTGCGCCCAGGGCGCCCAGGATAGCCGCGGGCCGCGGCCCCACTGTGCGTGCCGGGGTGTGGGATGGACAGAGCTCCCGGCTCACACAGGCACGTCTGGCTGTGGTCCTACCGTGTGTCCCCCGAGTGTGGGATGGACGGGGTTCCTGGCTCCACACAGGCACCTCTGGCCAGGGTCCCACTGTGTGTCCCTGGGTGTGGGACGGATGGGGCTCCCGGCCACACAGGCACCCCTGGCCGTGGCCCCACTGTGCGCCCCTCGGGTGTGGGACGGATGGGGCTCTGCTCGCAGCACCTCCGGGCGGGAGTGGGGAAGGCGGCGGGGAGGAGCGACGGCACTGACTCAGCCAGGAATGTGGCCGTCAGCGCCTTGGAATGAAGGAATGAAGACCCGGGGGCTCCCCACCCCGCGTGACCTCACGCCCTCGTGGGAGAGGAGGACAGGACAGGTCTGGGGAGCCGCCCGCCCGGCCTCCTGGAGGCCGAGGCCTCTCCTCCCTAGCACAGAAGGCGCAGGCTCGCCTCGCCGAGCGCGTAAGTGGTCTCCCAGGAGCCGCACTTCCTCCGCAGCTGTTTCTGGGAGTCCAGGAGCACTTGGGGAGGCCTCTCGGCCTCCCTCCCCCTCCTCCTCCCTCCCTTTCTCTTGCCCCGTCTCCGCCTTCTTTTTCCTTCCCCTCCCTCCCCCTTCCTCTGTTTCTTGGACACACTTGCTGAATGCGGCCCCCTTTTTAGGCACACAGTGGGGCTGCGGCCAGAGGTGCCGGGCGAGCCGGAACACTTCAAAGCTGGGAAAACGCAGGCTTGGCCGGCTGGTCGGCGACCAGAGTGGGGCTGGAGCCGCCCGCTGCGTGACTCAGGCCAGGCCCTGGTCGCCAACCCCTTCTCCCAGATCTGGGGGCATGTGAGGGGGCTGCACAGTCCCGCCACCGTGTTCCTGCCTCACCGTCACCTCCAGATGCTGCTGCCCACCCTCTTGCCCCCGTGCTCCTGCCCTCCCCTCCCACCTGCTGTGGGGCTGCCTGGTTCTGAGCAGGCCGTGCTGAATTGCTCCCCTGTGCAGCCCACCCAGAGAGGGTGAGCTGGCTGCTGGGGCCACACAGCACGCAGCAGAGACCAGGGAGTATCACCCCATGGGAGCTTTCCCTGAGCTCCAGGCAGAACTTACAGGCACCTCTCTGCCCTTCTGAATGGCTCCCGGTGTGCGGAGGGCCACTGTCCATGCCCGTAGCAGGCCTGCAGGGCACCCTCAGGCCTGCACCCTCCCCACTGCTCCCAGCTAAATGGGGCGGGGGAGAGGGGCGTGTGATCCGCCTTCGAGGGCCTGGGACTTCAGGCAGAGCCGCTTCCTAGGGGTCCGGCGCCACAAGGCGGGGCGCCCCTGTGAGGCCCTGCCCAGCAGGCCCCGGGCACGTAGAGACAGGGTCTCGCCCCCGTGTCGAGAGGGGTCGGCGCAGGACGGCTGGGCAGCTCCGGCCTCTCCCCAGGCAGAAAGGCCTTCCTGCCCCGGACGTCTCGCTCCACCTTCCCCTCCATCCGGCGCCCCCGTCCTCCCGGCGCTGTCCTCCCCCTCGTCCCCCTCCCGTCCCCCTCCTCCAGCCGCCCTGCTCTCTGATTCTGGCTCCGTCTCCCTCCCACATCCCCCATCCCCTGCCCGCCCGCATCCTCCTCCTCCCTGTCATCCTGCCCCCTGTCTGTCCTGTCCCTTTCCCTCTGTCCCCTCTTGGTCCCCCCCCCGTCTCTCCTCTAAGTGTTCATAGGGATACTCTTGGGGCCAGGCATCTCCTCTCTGCAGCCCGCTGGCTGCCACCTGGTTTCCAGGTTTCCCGAGACATGTCCCTGTTGTGCCCGCAGGGGACTCAGAGCCTGAGGACAGAGCCACGCCCTCGGGCGGCACGAGCAGGCTGGGCCCTGCGGGTCTGCTGCCCCGCTGACCTGGGGGGGCTGCGGCCTGCCGAGCCTCGGTTTCCCCCGTGAGGCTGGGCCGACCGTCCTTGTCCAGGAGGCATGGGTGGGTGTGATGGAGCGAGGCCCATGAGCAGCCCGAGGTGCTTGCTCCACAGGGGAGGTGGCCGCCCGCTCTCTCTTGCGGTGCCCGAGGCCCCTTAGGGCGCGATGGGCCGGGAGTGGGCACTGTGGCCCAGGAGGCCCGGGCTCGAGTGTCAGCTCCGCACCTTGCTAGCTGTGTGGCTGGGGCGAGCGACTTGCCTGCTCTGTGTCTCAGTTTCCCCAACTGTGAGAAGAGGTGCTACTAGAGCCCGCTTCACAGGCCTGCCGTGGGCTTGCTCTGAATGGCCAAAGCGCTCGACACTGGGCCGGCACGTCCCGGCTGCTCTGCTGATGGGAGCCACGGGGATGCGGGTTGGGTGCTCCTGACAGGCTGACTGACTCACTCATTGGTTCATGCATTCCCAGAGGCAGCCTGGAAGGACGGCTCAGAGCAGGGCTCTCAGGCTGTCAGGTTCCTACCCCAGCTCTGCTGCATCATGGCCAGCGCCGCAGGGCCTTTCGCCTCTCTGTGCCTCAGTTTCCTTCTCTGTGAAATGGGAACAAGAGTAGGCCCGCTCAGAAGCTGGCGTGAGGAGCAAGTAAAGTTTTCTGTGGGGGCAGCGCCTGGCGCTCCCTCAGACCCCAGGGAGTGTCAGATGCGGCTCGCGTTTCTTCGGCAGCTCTGCCCTG
Organism: Carlito syrichta; assembly: GCF_000164805.1. Lineage (NCBI taxonomy): Eukaryota > Metazoa > Chordata > Mammalia > Primates > Tarsiidae > Carlito > Carlito syrichta. Next base: position 36,269 of record NW_007079909.1, on the reverse strand, counting down.
AGCGCCTGCTGTATCCCAGGAGCAGAGGCGATGCCCCGAGGGCAGAGGTGTGAGGAGGCTTCCTGCAGGCTGAGAGTCTGGGCCTCTCGCCAGGGGCCGTGGGGAGCCAGTTGGGACGGGACTCGGGCGGGCTGTCCTGGTGCCAGTGGACATGGCTGTGGTCTGAGTGGACAGCCGTCGCTGCCGAGGAAGGCGGCCCCTGCCCTGACCTGAAGACTCCCGCTGCGGGCTGCACCGTGGGCGGCGGCGGAGGGCGCGTGGGCAGGCGGGGACTCGAGGCTGGGGGCCCCGCGTGAGAACGGGGGCCCTGGGACTGTGGGGCTGGCTGACGCCTGCCAGCCTGAGGGGCGCAGGTGCAGGGGCCCGTCTCGGCCTGGGGCCCCCTTGGCGCAGAGGCGAGTGTGCCATCGCGGGAGCGTGCCAGTGGCATCGCCAGGAGCCCGAGTGACCTCTGCCCCCCCCGCCGCCTGTGCCCTTCAGCCCCGGGAGGAGGGCAGGTCCTTGCACACCCTGCTGCGGTGACAGCTGCCTCTGGCCTGGCCCGCCCCCGTCTGGAGCGCAGGAAGACGTGTCACCCTTGGCCGGCGAAGGAAGGAGTGGGAGGGCAGAGGGTCAGCGGGGTCCCCTCC
>NW_007079909.1:30672-35620 GCF_000164805.1 Carlito syrichta | reverse complement strand
CCCGCCTCGCTCCAGGCCTGGCCCGAGTCAGCAGGAAGCAGGATCCACGGGCGGGGCAGGCGGGGCACGTCCCGGAGTTATGTAACACTTGGCATCAGTGTCTTCGCGGGGCGCCCTCCCTCCGCGTGGCCGAAGGTTACCCTCTCTCCAGCTGCAGGGCCAGGCCTGGCTCGGCTTCCAAGCCGTCTCTGCCCGCCTTGGGCCAGCCCCGCATCCTGCATCCGTCTCCCAGCCGAGGCTGGGCAGGCCCGCACGACGGTCCAGGCACCTGCCCGCATTCATGCCGGACATCTCCACACGCAAGCTGTGTGCATTTGGGCAGCAGGTCTCTGCCTCTGTGAGCTGGCATCCTCGTCTGCCAGGTTCACTCCTCTGAGAAGTAGTTACAAGCTGGGCTCGGCTCAGCCTGTAATCTTCTGCCTTGGGAGGCTGAGGTGAGTGGGTTGCCTGAGTCCGCGTGTTTGAGACCCGCCTGGGCAACTTGGCAAGACCTTGTCTCTACAATAAATCAAAACACTAGCCGGGCGTGGTAGCGCGCACCTATAGTTCCAGCTACTTGGAAGGCTGAGGCAGAAGGATCGCCAGAGCCCAGCAGGTTGAGGCTGCAGTGTCCGGGAGCGGCCACTGCACTCCAGTCTGGGTGACAGAGTGAGACTCCAACTCAAAAAAAAAAAAGAAGTAGTTACAGAGCGCCCGTTCTGTGCCCAGTGCTGTTTGAGGTGCGGTGGGAAGACTACTCCCAGCCCTCAGAGCCAGGTCTAGAGCGAAAGGCAGGTTCACACCCATGGATCTCAGAACAGTCGGAAGACGCTCAGGCAGGAGCGTAGCAGCAAGGACTCAGGGAGGGCGCCAGCTGCTGTGAGGGGTAACCAGGGAGTCCCCTTCTGAGGAAGTGACCTCCGAGTGAAGCCCCGAAGGAGGTGAGGAAGTGAGTTACGTGGGTATCTGGGAGGGGCCCGGCAGGAAACAGCTCGTGCAAAGGCCCTGTGTCTGGGCTGTCAAGCAGGCAGAGGTGGGCAGGGTCTGGTCCGGATGATACAGGACCTCGTGGCCTGGCGAGGACTGGAGTTTACCCAGGTTTGGGGCCTCAGCGAGGGTGAAGGCCGGGTGTGCAGCGCAGCCATGAGGGTCCAGTGCGTTCACATGGACACAGTGGGCACACGGGAGGTGTTCAGTGGCCGTTAGCAGCAGGGGTTGGTGGTCTCGCGGCGTTTCCTGGCCTGAGGTGCTGGCCGTGCGGGCAGGGGTGTGCTGTGGCTCTTAGGACACCTGCTGCGTCCCAGCCTCCAGGGAGCTTGGCGCGCTGGCCCCGTCCCGCCTTCCCCTGCCCCGTTTCGGAGGCCCTCCCAGAGCGGCCCACGTTCCCAGAGGCTGTGCGTCATGGCCAGGCCCACGGTGGTCCCGCTCCCTGCCAGGCTTCCGGCGTCCTGCACCTCCCCGCACTGGGGCCGCTGGGATGCCCGGCCTACCCTTCGCCTAGGTCCTGAGAAGAGAGGGGGAAGCACACGCCGCCACGTTCTCAGCCTCCAGGCTCCAGCTGAGCCCTCCTCGAGATTCTCGTAGTTTTGGGCGGGGTTGGGCTGGCCAGGTCTGGGACGGATGGGCATCCCCTGCCGGCTGTGACTAGCGGGCGACATGTTCCCCTTCTCGTCTCGCGTCCCATAGCCGAGCTGGGGCATCCCCGCTTCGCAGGAAGCGGGCAGGACAGGAAGAAGTCCTCCCGGGCTGTGGCTGGGACTGGCAGCACGTTGGGAGCATGAGACGCGCCCCTCCACGAGGCCTGTCTCCAGCCTGGACAGGCGAGGGGCTGGATGGGCAGCGCCTGCCTGGAGCCTAGAGGGCACAGGGCTTTTGCCCTGAGAACGCGTGTGCACGTTTTATCTTATTTATTCTGTTGTTTTCTTTTGTAAAGGCAGGGTCTCACTGTGTTGCCCCGTCTGGTCTTGAACTCCTGGGCTCAAGTGATTCTCCGGCCTTGGCCTCCCGACGTGCTGGGCTTACAGGCGTGAGCCACCAGGCCCGGCCTGGCGGTGTGTGTTTCGATGTAGGGTGGTGTTTTCCTAGAACCCGGGGAACTGGTGCAGAGGGGTGTGTCCCTCCCATGACTGCCATCACTAAGTGCCACGGATGTTCGTGACCTCGCGGCTCGGCCAGGGCCTGGGGTCCAGGGGTCCAGGGGTCCGCGGGGCTAGGCTCGCGGCCGGGGCCCCTCCATCTCCGGCGCATCGCGGCCTGTCGTGCACGTGCTGCCTGTCGCCGCGCGCTCCTTCTGCGTCGCCGTGCCTGTGTCTCCCTCGCACGAGGACACAGTCATGCCAGGCCCGGGCCCGCTCTGTCCAGCGTAACGTCAGTGCAGCCAGCCGCGTCCACGAGACCGCGTGTCCAAGTCTGGTCGCCTTCTGAGGCCCTGGCGGGACGTGAGTCTTGGGACACTGCTCATGGCATGAGGGGCTTCGCTGAGCTGGCGGCATTCCCATGCGTGCTGTGGGTCCAGGGGACTCGGGCTGCGGTCCCCTCACACCACAGAGGGGTGGCACACCCATCCTGGGCGACCCTATGACCTCCAGCCCCCAGCAGGTGCTGCCTCCACCGTGTCCCCGCCCTCTGCTGACCGATCGTTCGACTCCTATAAGGTGTCCATCACGGGTGCTCCGCAAGTCGGTCAACAAACACTTGCCGAGCTTCTCCGTGGTCTGTCGGGGGAGAAGAGACGCAGGGCCGCAAGGTGCAAGGATGGGCAGCTGGACGGTTGCGCCCCAGCCGGGGGTGCAGGCCTGGCTCCCAGCATGGGGGCTGGGGCTCAAGGGAGCGGAGGTGCTGTAGGAGAGGACCCCGTGGGGACTACCCTCCTTCCTTGAATGCACTGGCTCGACTCTTGTGGGCCCCGACCCACCTCTCCTGGGGTCCAGCCTGGCCTGGCCCTAACTGCGTCAGACTCTGGCCCAGCTGCCGCCTCCCTGCAGAAGCCTTTTCTGACCATTCCGACCACAGGGCCCCGCACCCTGTCAGGTCCTCCTCCACAGGCCTTGTCAGTACCTTTGAGTCGTAATTCTCTGCACGGTGCAGCCTTACAGGGCAGGCCGCGTCTGCTCCGGGCCCTGTGTGTCCCCAGCTCCTGGGCACACAGTAGGCGCTCTGTAAAGGATTGCAGGATAAAACTAGTGGCTTCCAAGCTGGCCTGTCCCCGGGGCTTGGGGCAGGTGAGCCGTCCAAGGACGAGGTCCACTCGCCCACCCGCCTGAGTGTCTGGATGGGGCTGCAGGGCCTTCCCTGGGAGTGTGGCCCCGTGATTTGGGCTGCAGCAGTCCCGTGGCCGGCAGGCGGGGCAGGCTCTCAGCCTTCTCGTGGAGGGTGGCCACAGCCAAGGCACCAGGCTAGTCTCTGAGGAGCTTCTGGGCGTGTTGGCTGTGGTGAGGGGCCTGAGGGGGAAAGTCCACGGGCAGGATCGCAGGTGTGGCGAGGCCTTGGGGAGCCCCCGAGGGCCAGCTGGGCCCCGGCCCTGACCCCGACCCTGTCCCTGACCTTGACCCCTGCGCCCCAGGAGAAGGAGAGGAGTGCGCGGAGGAAGAAGAAGAAAGCACCAGCAGCTGCCAGCGAGGAGGCTGCGTTCCCACCCGCGGCGGAGGACGAGGAGATGGAGGCGTCGGGGGCGAGCGGGAATGAGGAGGAGATGGCAGAGGAGGCGGAAGGTGAGGCCGCAGGGCGGGGCGGCAGGGCTGTGGGCAGGGCCCGGGCATGGCCCGACCCTTGAGGCCCCCAGCCCTGAACGTCTGGGCCCTTGGCGGAGGCGCCGGACGCTCTTGCCGGGTCTGCGAGATGGTCACAGCCACGGATGAGGAATGGCCCGTCCCTGGAACCCTGGCCCCGGGGTTGAGTCTGTGTGCGGGTGTGGCCTGTGTCCAGCAGCTTGGTGGGGCCTGGTGTCCTGTCCACCCACCAGGCGTCACGCTTTAGGAAAATAATTTGTTATTTATTTATTTTATAGAGATGATGTCTCACTATGTGGCTCAGGCTGGTCTCGAACTCCTGGGCTCAAGCAGTCCTTTCTCCCTGGCCTCCCAGAGTGCTGGGATCATAGGTGTGAGCCACCACACTCGGCCAAAAATTGTTTTTTGACCAGAACCATCTTATGGTTAGCGCAGACAGAGCCAGTTTGCCAGTCAGTACATATTTCAAAAATGATGCAGCTGTTTCTTACGTCTTCTCTTACACCCTCGTGTCTCAGTTTGGGTGACAGATAGTGGACCCCCTTCTTTATTGTCCTTGTTTCTTTATGGGGAAACTAAGGCTCGGGCCGGGGGGTCTGGGCTGAGGCTCCCGGGGCCCTCAGGGGGTCTTGGGTGAGTCCCCATGGGCTCTGCTCGTAGGTGGCATCATGGGGCATCTGAGTGGCACCAGCAGGTGCCCCACCCTCAAAGGCGGGACCGTGGCCTCAGGATTGTCGCCTTAACCTTGGATCCTGCCCCGGGTCACATGTGGCGCCACTGTGATATGTGCTTGTGGGCCCCAGAGTTCTGTGCCCCCAGGCCCTGCCCTCGGGCCACAGGGCCGTCCGCCTCGGACCCCAGCCCCCATGGCTCCGTTTCCCTGTGGAGCGGAGGCGGGGTCCAGAGTCGTCCTGGCACGGTGCCCTAAGGCCCGCCTGTCCGCTGTGCCTCTGCTTCTGTCTCTGGCCGGGCGGCCCAGCCTGGCCTCAGGCTCGTGGCCAGCAGAGGCGCCTTTCCTCCTGTGGCCTGTCCCGGCCTCCTTCCCCGTCTGCCTCGTCCTCCAATGCAGTCCCCAGACTTCCCCGGGAGGAGGTGGGGGTCGCTCCTTGCCCGGCTGCCTGCAGGCTCCACCGGCCCGCAGTGTCCCTGCAGCGGGACCCGGTCCTCCTTGGAGAGGCCCTTCACCAGTCTGCCTGCGGTCAGGGTGGGAGTAGGCCGGCCGCGGGCAGCACTCTCGCCCA
>NW_007079909.1:30047-30370 GCF_000164805.1 Carlito syrichta | reverse complement strand
GCCCCCGTCCCCGCCACGTCTGGGCGACACCACAGCAGGCTGCCACCCTCACTGGCATATCCACCCAGAAGCTAGGAGCGAATATTGCCATCCTGCAGATGGGGAAACAGGCCCAGGCGTTAAACCGAGTTTGGGTGGCCCACGGCCAGTGTGGGGCAGACCAGGGGCCCAGATGAGCACACGGAGACCCCAGAACAGGCCTTTGGCCACGCACCCTCAGATCCAGGGTTGGGCGGCAACCAGGCCGTGGCGCTGGGCCCAAGGGAAGAGGGCAGTGGTGGAGGCCAGGGAGCGGCTGGAGGCTGCGGGGGGGGGCCGGGTAG
>NW_007079909.1:20840-29989 GCF_000164805.1 Carlito syrichta | reverse complement strand
CCCCGCGGAGGAGGTGGAGGAGCAGAAGCCCCCCGTGGCCGAGGAGCCGGCCGGGGACTTGGGGCCGGCGGAGGAGCCTGGGGCGCCCCCCGAGGAGCCCGTCCCGGGCACGTGCCAGGCGGAGGCGGAGGGTCCTGACGCCAGCAAGGGGGAGACTGAGACGCCGCCCGAGGGGGCGCCCAAGGCGGAGAAGAAGGAGGGCGGGGCTGGCCGGGCTGCAGCCAAGGGCGCCGGCGCCCCCCAGGACAGCGACTCCAGCGCCACCTGCAGTGCCGACGAGGTGGATGAGCCCGAGGGCGGCGACAAGAGCCGGTGAGTGTGTCCCCTCTGGGGGCTTCTGCCTGTCAACGTTGAGCAGCGGCTGTATGCCGAGGGCTGCGCACTGCAGGCCCTGCCTGTCCTTGGAGCCTGTCGGCTGGTTGGAGGCAGACTCGGAGAGAGTCCAGGAAGCCGAGGTGTGCGGGGTGGGGGGGGGGTTGGACCTCTCCGGGAGGACATCTGTGTCGACACCTGGACGGAGCAGGAGACAGCGTGGCACGCTCTGGGAAGAGTGCCAGGTGGGCACGGCACTCCCTCGGGCTGTCCTGCCAGCCGGCACACGGCGGGCCTGCAGGCCGGAAGCCCGGGGCAGGCGCTGGGTCCCTCGGAAACCGCTGAGCTCCTCCTTCCCTCTTCTGCCTTGGTGGCTGGACAGCAGGCCCTGGGCTCTGCCCTGTAGTCACCGCCGGCGCCCCCATCCCTGTGCTGGCATGTTCTTCCTCTTCTGAGGACGCCAGCCATCTAGTCGGGGGGGTCGCCCTGCCCCGTGGGCCCTCAAGCTCACTCGATTGCCTCAGCAGGGCCCCGTTTCCAGAGCTCCACGCTCCCGGGGACCTGGGGTCAGGGCTCGACCGTGTCTGCTGGGGGACACAATGCTACCCTCGGTGTGGCGGGCCGTGGCAGGATGCAGGCACTGAGGGGTGGCCGCAGGAGGGACCCGGCAGGGCTGGGTGTGGGTGTGGGTGGGGCCGGTGGTGGGCGGAGCCAGGCGGGTGTGGGTGGGGCCAGTGGTGGGCGGGGCCGACTCTCATGGTGCCAGGGGCCAGGTGGGTGCTGCCTGGTCCTCAGGGCCGTGGGAAGCCCTTGGGAGCTTTGCCCTGGAGGTGATTTCTCTCCGATCCCCAGCAGCTGCTGCATATGGGCGTTTCGTGGGGGCGAGGAAAGCACAGTCAGGAGGCTGCTGCAGTTGTCCTGGGGTCACGGTAGAGCCAGAGGGTGGTGGCGTGGGGGCGCGAGCCACAGATCCGGAGCATTCTTGGCCATGCCTCTCCCGTCCAGCGAGGCCCCGCCCAGTCCCCCTTGGGGAGACTTCCTTCCTTCTGGAAGCCTCTGTGCTGTGCTGTTTGGGCGCCGACGTCTCTGAGGCGTGTTCCTCCCCGTCTCTGTCTTTGCTCCTGCACGGTGGCCCCTCCGGGCCCTGGGCGCTTGGGGACCCTAAGCCCCCCCCATCCGAGCCAGAAACATCCACCGAGTCAGGGCCGACCCAGGGAGCCGGGGCTGGTCCCGCTCACATCTGGGCGCTGGATGGATCGTTTTCCAGTGAGGCGGGCGGGTTCTCGTGTTTTGATACAAACAGTGAGGCTGTCTTCTCTCTGGTCTCTGGGAAAAGTTCTAGCCAGGCAAGGGTGGAAAATCTGACCTTCGGGCTCGCAGCCTTCTCTGCCCCAGCATTCACCTTGTGGCGTGTGAAGATGGAAAGTCCTAGAACAGTTAGCGGAAACTCAGGTTCACCCGGGTCTCTGCAAGGTCCCAATAAAGGCAGTCTGGGGTCCCTGGGGGCTGCTGCCAACAGATGGCTGGCAGTGACCCTGGGGCAGGCGGAGGCCTGGCTGGCACCGCATTCCCGAGCCTTCTGCCTGACAGCCACAGCTCGGAAAACAGTGCTCATGACGCAGCCCGTCCTGCCAGGGATGGCAGGGGCCAGGGCCCTTGTGCCTGGGCAGTGGGTTCAGGGATGGCAGCTCTCCGCCCTGCTCTTGTCCTTGGGGCCATCATGGGGGCCGTCTGTGCCCTCGGGAAGAGGCTTGACTCATGGGACGGTCAACTCGTGGCCTTTTGGGTTCTCGGGGCCGGGGGTCGGCCCGAATCCCGTCTGCCTCCCGGGCCCTCTCCCTGACAGCCCCGCCCAGGGCCGCGTCCCTCCCTTCCCGCCGGGCCTGGCATGCAGCCAGCCCTGCCTCACGTCTAGCTCTGAGCCTGGGGCAGGAGGCCTCAGCTGGGAGTCGGGACCCCTGTCTGTCCTCCACCCCCGGGCCTGCCCTGCCTCTCAGAGAGTGCGGCTGGACTTGGGCCAGCCTGCTGGCCGCTCCCTGGCCGCCAGCCCGCCCCCTCCCTCGGCCGCTATGACGGTACCGGGCCAGGCAGGCGCCAGGGGACTTGGGCGAGATGCGTCAGAGCTGCCCGGGGCAGCCGGGCCTCCCGGGAGGGTGGGCCCCCGGGTGACCCCTCGGCCTGGCCACCCGCCTGCCCGCCATTGTCCTTCCTGCTGGACAGCCCCCGCTGGAGAGTCTCCGTGTTCCTGGGTGGACGAGCCTTGCTTGGCTCCACTGGGGCAGCGTTGGGAGAGAGAGAGCCGTGTTCTCCGCTGACTCTCCAGAAGCTTCTGCCTGGGAGGTTTCCGGGCAGGCGACCAGAGGTGGTGGCTTTGATTGCAAAGCCCCGAGCCGGCCTGACCCCCGGCGCTCCCCGGGGAAGGTGCCTGCCTGGCGCCTTCTGGCAGGGCTGGGCCTTGGGAGGCCCTCCCGCAGCCACCGTCTTCTCACCTGTGAGATGGGCTGGGTGGCTGACTCGGAGAGTGCCTTACTCACGGCCTTCAAACGCCAGCCCAGGGCAGCCCACAGGTGCGCAGTGAGGGGGTGCCGCCCTCCTTTGGGCTGGGCTTGGGTCCCCCGAGGCCACGGTGAGGGGGTGGGAGCGTGGCCGTCTCTGCTGCCTCCCTGGGGTGCTGAGAGAACTGGAGTGGCAGCCTCTCCTTCGTTGCTTTATTCCCAGGCGATGGAGAGGGCACTCTGCACGCCAGGCGTGTGCAGGAGCTGGGTGCAGGGCTGGTGAGGCTCCGCTGTAGCGAGGCCCGTGGGCTGGTGGGCAAGGGGAAGGCGGGGTGTGGAAGAGAGGAGAGTGGGCTGGGCAGGCAGGGACGGACTTCCTGAGGCGACGCTCAGAGCCCGTGGGCTGCCGTGCAGAGGCCCTGTGGCTGCATGAACTCAAGCTCGTGGTTGGGGAAGAGGTGCGTGGCCTCGAGAGGAGTGGGTGATGGGAACAGGGAAGGCTGGAAAGGCCGCCGAGGTGGAGGGGCCTGGGGGCAGGTCCTCGGGGAGTCCTGGGGAGGCAAGGGGTGCCTGTTCCCCCCCGTCCTGGGCAGGACCGTCCCGGCCGAGTGGTCACGGGGAGACTGAGGCGGGGCCCTCACTGCCCCCGGCTCCCCGCCCCTGCCTTCCAGGGTGAGAAGGAAACCAGCAGAGAGAGGATGGCCTCACCCTCTGGGCCCCAGTGCTGGTCACCCATGTTCGCCCTCGGGACAGCCCCCGGGGACAGTGCCGAGGGCTCTGGGCCTCCATTTGACAGGTGTGGGAACAGGCACAGGGGCTAAACCGCACGGTCAAAGGGGGGATTTTGGCTGGGCTCGGTGGCTCAGCCTGTAATCCCAGCACTTTGGGAGGCCGAGGTGAGTGGATTGCCTGAGCCCACGGGTTCGAGACCCTCCCGGGCAACTTGGAGAGACCTCATCTCTACAATAAATCAAAAATTAGCTGGGCGTGGTAGCGCACGCCTGTAGCTCCAGCTACTCGGAAGGCTGAGGCGGAGGGATCGCCGGAGCCCAGCAGGTCGCGGCTGCGGTGGCCGGGAGTGGCCACTGCGCTCCAGTCTGGGTGACAGAGTGAGACTCCAACTCAAAAAAAAAAGAAAAGGTGGGGGGATTTGAACTTGGAGCCCGTTTTCTCGGCTGTGGGGGGGGGGGCTGGGTCTGAGACCTCAGCCCCACCCGGGCCTCCAGCAGGGACGAGAGTGCCACTGTCCTCTGAGTGGACGAGGGGAGGGAGCTGGTGGGGGATGCCGGCAGGCCCTGGCCCGCGTCTTGCGCACTCTCCCTCCTGCAGGCGCCACTGCCCGGCCCCTGTGGGACTTGAACCAAGACCCCGTGCTGGCTGCTGCCTCCCTTGCCTCCGATGGATTGGAGGTCTCCTGCCTCCCTGTGAGGGCTCTGGAAAGGGCTCTGGGCCTCTGCGTGCCACCCAGAGGGTGTCTGCCCCAACACATGGGGGCGGAGCCATGGGAGACCATGGCAGGAGCAGGCATGGGCCTGCGGAGAACGCCCTGGCTCACGGCAGCTGCGCCGGGGCCCACCCGGGATCCCCGTGTGTTCTGAAGCCCTGTTTCCCGTCTCTACTGGGTTCAGTGTCCACACGTACAGCGGTGCGGCTTTCAGCTTTCAGATGTGTCTTTCAGCGTCGTCCTCTTTTATACACATGTAGAACGTAGCACGGTTCTTACTGCTCATAGACAGATGCAGCTGACACACAGGCCCTGGACTCACGGCTGGCACGTGGCGCGTGGCACGTGTTGTGTGTTTTATAACAGCTTTATGGAGTCTGCCATTTGGAGTGCCGTTTAGTCGTGTTTGGTGTGTTCACAGAGTCGTGAAACCCTGTCCCCGCCGGCGGTTCCCCTCCCCGTTCCCTGCCCCGGCACCCACTGGTATGCTTTCTGTTCCTCGGGATTGGCCTGTTCTGGATGTTTCATGCGAAAGGAGTCGTGTACTGTGTGGCCTTCTGTTCTGCTTCTCTCAGTCAGTGTCTGTGTCTTCAGGGTTCATCCACGTTGGCATGTGTGGCTTTACTCCTTTTCGTGGCTGGGTCACCTCCCATTGTGTGGACAGGCCACGTGTGGTCTCCATCAGTAGGCGGACGCTTACAGTGTTTAGACAGGCCATATGTGGTCTCCATTAGCGGATGGATGCTTGTGTTGTGTGGACAAGTCACACGTTGCCTTTCTCTGTCAGCGGATGGACACTTACGTTGTGTGGACAACCCATGTGTGGTCTCGCTGTGTCAGTGGATGGACACTTGTGTGGACAGGCTCTGCGTGGTCTCTGTCAGTGAATAAACGCTTGCATTGTGTGGACAGGCCACATGGTTTCTGTCAGTGGGTGGACGCTTGCGTTGTTGGACAGGCCACGTGTGGTTGCTCTCTCTCCAGTGGATGGATTTTTGCATTGTGTGGACAGGCCACGTGTGGTCTCTCTCCATTAGTGGATGGATTTTGCGTTGCGTGGAAGGCCTGTCAGTGGACGGACACTTGTGTGGACAGGCTACAGTTTGCCTCTCTGTCGGTGGATGGACACTTGGGCTGCCTCCACCTTCTGGCTGGCATGGATGGTGCTGCCGCGTTTGTGGCGGGGCTGTGTGGACGCACATCGCCTTCTGTCTTGTGTGAGTACCTGGGAGTGGTGCCACTGGCTGCGTTTGGCCTTTTGCGGAGCATGTGCCTGCTCCCACAGTGACCGCAGCCCACTCTTCCGTGTCCGGGCTTACAGACTCTGGCTGGTCCACACGGAGGAGGAGGAGCGTGCTTGGAGGGCCGTGCAGGTGGCAAGCCGATGCCGCCAGGCACGGAGTGCCAAGGCCCCGACAGCATTGGGGCTCGGCCTGGGTCGGGGGCCCTGGCCGTGGTGGCAGGACACAGGTGGGCCCAGGAGTGCAGAGAGGCTGCGGTGGGAGGAGAGGCTCCGGTGTCAGGAGAGGCCGGCTGCGCGGAGAGGAGTCGGGGTGACCGTCCCCCCCGCCACCTGCCTGCTGCTGCAGCCTTGGCAGGCATCACCGAGTCTGTGTGCTGTCATGTGCTGCCCATGCTCAGCCGAGCGTGTGGCAGATGTGGGCAGGAGGCTGGTACCCACAGGACAGGCTTGCACACACCTGTGGCCCCGTGGTCCTGCCACAGCAGAGTGGAGGGGGATGTTGGCAGGGCCCCAGCGCGCCCAGGCGTCTGCCCTGCTCTCCTGTGGGGAGGAACCGTGGACTCCTGGTGGCTGCACGCCCATGTGGCCGTGGGCTCCTGGTGGCATGAGCTATGTCTGGCTGCCCCGGCTCTCACCTCGAGGACAGTGGCCATGGCTTAGCCTGCATGTGACATCAGCCACTGGCCACATCGTGCAGCAGGGGCTGACGGGACCCACCAGCTGCTGGGACCCACTGTGACTGTGCCCTCACACGTGCTGTATGGTTGCTTAACCAGCCCGGAGGCCCTGGGCAGAGGCTGGGTTCTACACCTCTTCTGAGCACCTGGCATGGAGTTGGGCCGGCTCTGTGTTCTGCAAATGCAGGTTGTGGGCAGAGTCGAGAGTTGGGCAGCCCCCCTGGGCGGCAAAGGGCTGTCAGGCTGGAGTAGACCTCGTTCCAGCCCTTGGAGGCCTGGTGCCAGCTGGGAAGCCAGACGGGGACTGTGGCAGATGCTGGGCCCCGTGTTGGGGTCCTCAAATCCCAGAAGGCTTCCAGGAGGAGGCAACACCCAATGTGCAGCCCGGGATCCCTCCCCCCGCAGCCAGCACTGGGCATTCTACACGCCTGCGCAGATCTCCAACTCTGTGCCTCGGGGGGGTGGGGGGGGGGGGGGGGGGGGGGGAATGACACGTGTGGGTAATCAGTGGACAGTGGACACACGTGCCCACCCCCCAGCGCAGCCTGCGGCCCGGGCGCTGCTACTTCTATCCTAAACGGAGGGTGTGTGGGAGGGGTTCCAGGAACGGAGTCAGCTGGGCTCCAAGGCCGAGGCCCGGGCCAGCAGCCGAGCCTCCCTCAAGTGGCGAGTGGCTCTGTCCCTCCACTGGTGGCTGGTCGTGGGCCTCCCGGCAGCTCCAGGCCCCACGTGTGCCGGCCTGGGCGGCCTCCCCGAGACTTTCTTTGCCTGGGGCTGCCTTGGGGGTGTGTCGGCTGCCGGGGCCTGTGGCCTGCCCAGCTGGGGGGCGAGGAAGGAGCTGCCCGCCCACCCCAGATCCCAGCCCTTATCCCTGCAGGACTGGTTGGTGGGGGGGCCGGACGGCGGCCCCGCCTCGGGGCCCTGCTGTCCAGGGCTCGCGAGCCAGGAGAGGCCGCCGCGGGCATGGCCGCCTGATGCCCGTCTCCCCACAGGCTGCTGTCCCTGCGACCCAGCCTCCTGACCCCGGCAGGGGACCCCAGGGCCAGTGCCTCGCCCCAGAAGCCGCTGGACCTGAAGCAGCTGAAGCAGCGGGCGGCCGCCATCCCCCCCATTGTGAGTGTGGGGCCCCGCAGGCCGCCCTGACCTTGACTTCCAGCGGGCCTGCACCTGTGGCCACTCCTGCTTCCGGGAGGTCCCCATGGAGACGGCAGGGGCAGCAGCCGGGCTCTGGGGGAGGCGAGCAGCTGCGCCAGGCCCCGCCCTCCCGCCCAGTGCCTGGGAGCCGGCCAGCACCCCCTTGGCCCCCCCGCCGCATTTCCCTGAATCCCCGACGGGGCACAGGCCATGGGGAAGCAGGACACCCTCTCTCCAGGCCGTCACCTCCTTGGCAGAGAAGGATGGGGCCCCCGTTCCGACCACGGGGCCCTGTGGGAGGCCCCTGGGAGATCTCCCGGCTGTGTGGGGTCGGTGGGGGGCTCCGGGTCAGAGTTCCCGAGGGACCAGCCTGACCATCCGCTGGCTTCAAGCCGCGGGCTCAGGGCAGGTTGTCTGCACCCGCCGCCCTGCGGCCCCACGCTACTCAGAGGCCTGGCTCTCTGAGTCCCAGAGGATTTGGGTTCAGGGAAAGGCCTGGTGGAGAGGGCTGTGGCTCCAGCCCCACCCGCTGCCTGAGACCCTGCGCCAGGACCCGCCCGCCTGTCCACCCAAGACCCTGCGCCTGTCACCACCAGATTCCCGGGCCTGTGTCCCCAGGCCGACCACCCCAGGCGCCCTCAGGCGTTCTCAGTGCCTGTTCACACCCGCCCGCCTCCCTCAGCAGGTCACCAAGGTCCTCGAGACCCCCCGGGAGGACGCGGCTCCCCCCAAATCGGCTGTCTCCGCCCCGACACCGCCACAGCACCTGCAGCCGGAGAGTGACACCCCCCCACAGCCCGGCAGCAGCCCTCGGGGCACAAGCAGGAGCCCTGTACCTCCCGCCGAGAAGGAGGGTAAGTGAGCACCAGCGCCCAGCGGCAGGGGCTGCCAGGAGGGGCGGGATGTCTGTGCATCCCTGTGGCTGCCACGGGCTTGGGCACTCCAGGGCACTGGTGGGCGTGAGACTGGAGGGAAACGTAGGGAATGTGGCAAATTGGAGAGCTTGCATGTTTTTTTTTCTTTCTTTTTGAGTTGGAGTCTCACTTTCGCCCAGGCTGGAGGGCAGCGGCACGCTTAGAGCCACCGCAGCCTCAACCTGCTGGGCTCCGGCGATCCTTCCACCTCAGCCTTGCGATTAGCTGGACTACAGGTGCACGCCACCACACCCAGCTAATTTTTTTATTTGTGGTAGAGACAAGTTCTCACCAAGTTGTCCAGGCTGGTCACGAACCCCTGGGCTCATACAGTCCTCTCACCTCTGCCTCCCAAAGTGTTGGGGTTGTAGGCGTCAGCCACTGCACTTGGCTCATGTATTTTTCTAAAGCGGGCACACATGGGCCTCAGCCAGGAGTCACCATGGGGCCAATCCGGGCTGAGTTTTTTTTTCCAGAGAAGCCAGAAATCTGTGTTTTCACATAGAACCTTCTAACTGGTTTCTCTTTTTTTTTTTGAGTTGGAGTCTCACTGCGTTGCCCAGACTGGAGTGCAGTGGCTGCTCCCGGCCACCGCAGCGACAACCTGCTGGGCTCCGGAGATCCTTCCCCCTCAGCCTTCCAAGTAGCCAGAATTACAGGCATGCGCTACCACGCCCAGCTAATTTGTTTTTTGGTTTATTGTAGAGATGAGGTCTAGCTGCCCAGGTGGTTCTCGAACCCGCGGGCTCAAGCAATCCACTCACTTCAGCCTCCCAAAGGCGCGGGATTACAGGCTGAGCTACCGAGCCCAGCTTAATTTTTTTTTTTGAGTTGGAGTCTCACTCTGTCACCCACACTAAAGTGCAGTGGCCACTCCCGGCCACCGCAGCCTCAACCTGCTGGGCTCCGGTGATCCTTCCGCCTCAGCCT
>NW_007079909.1:15953-20820 GCF_000164805.1 Carlito syrichta | reverse complement strand
GGTCTCACCAAGTTGCCCAGGCGGGTCTCGAGCCCACGGGCTCAGGCAGTCCACTCACCTTGGCCTCCCAAAGTGCGGGATTACAGGCTGAGCCACCGAGCCCGGCCATAACTGGTTTCTCAGCACAGGTATCTTTTCAAGATTTTCAGAGCATTATAAATACATGAAAACAGGCCTGCGGTCCAGCCCTGATCTGGTGGGATTCGGGCCACATGCGGGCTTGAGGAGTGCAGCGAGCGCCCAGCAGGCAGCGACTCGGGCCAGGCAGGGAGCACCCCTTCCCCAGCGCCCGTCGTAACCTGGCCACACGAGGTCCCGGGTTCTCAGGGGAGCAGGGCTGCACTCCCAGCAGCTGTGGTCCTGAGTGTCCTTGGCACCATGTGGCACTCGAAGGAGACGTGGACGCTTGCTGTCAGGGTCTGGGGCGTTCTGAGCCTGTGTCCCCAGGTGGTCCCTTTCCAGGTCCGCCTGGCAAGTGGGTGCTGTGGGCGCGTGCAGGGGGCTGACCCCAGCGCTTCTCCACTCTGGGCAAGCCCGGGCAGCTGCCAGCGCTGCAGAGGTCTGAGGGCAGCTGCTGTCCCGCTGCCTTGGGTGTCATGTGCCTTCTTCTCCAGAAAGCCGTGCTTGGCCTCCACTGTGGGCCTCTGCCGTGGGCCTCTTTGAGAAGGGCAGTATGCAGGACTGTCTGAGGACAGAGGGCAGGACACCCACCTTCCTGTGGCCACCTTCGCCGGCTGCAGGCTGTCCGGAGGCCTCCCCCCATAGGCAGGCAGGAGTCCTGGCTCCCACACAGGGCTGTGGAGCACCTGTGATGGCCACATGCCAGCACCGGGGCTCAGCAGGGGAGGCTGAGGTCTCCCCCAGGGCAGCTGCTGTCTCCGAGTGGGTGGACATCAAACGAGGGTACAACAGCACAACAAGGTGCCTCAGGGCGGGTGGCCCTGGAGCAGGTGACGGTGGAGTGGGTGGCCCACAGAACCGATTGACCCGGGAAGCGCCCTGTGGGGCAGGAGGAACCAGCCTGAGGAGGCCTGGTGGGTGTTCCGGGAAGGGGGGTGCGGCTGTGCAAAGGCCCTGGGCTGTGAGGACACGCTGGGTGTTGGAGGGGGTGTCTGGGGCAGGGGCAGCGAGGGAAGTGGAGGCTGGGTCGTGCAGGCCTCGGAGGCCACAGTTGAGGGTGGGTGTTTCCTGGGCGCGGCAGAGCTGGAGGAACCTTAAGGGGGTGTGTGTTGGGGGTGGACGTGGCATCTGCTGGACGCTCTGGAAAGGTCTCTGGCCGGCACCGCGTTGAGGGTGGAGGCAGGAGGCCAGTGTGTGGCTCCTGTGGGTGACAGGGCAGGAGGGGCACCTGGGGTTTGTCCAGCGGCAAAGCCGGCAGGGCCTCTCACCGGGACCCCCAGGATAAGGACATGGTGCCACGTGGGGTGTGGCTCTGGGAGGCACTCCAGGCCCAGACAGCCTGCAGAGGACTCGTGTGTGGATGCCAGGAACCCTGAGGGTGGGGCCGCATGACCTCCAGGCACGGCTGACCCCGCGGGTCCCTGTCCTGGGAGGAAAGCCACCAGCTGGTGGTGTCTGGGGCCGGCCTTGAGCCCGTGCCCGCCCTCCACGGAGATGGTGCACCTGGCGTTGAGCACTGTGCGTCCCTCCCGCAGCCAGATGTGCTCGGCCCCGGCAGGACACGTGTGAACTTGGCACCCAGCATGCCCTCTCTGGTCGCTCGGGAAGCAGGTGTCCGCCCTGGCCCCGCGCAGGGTGGCGTGTGGCCCCTCAGGCTCCCGGGGCCCCGCAGGAGGACCAGGCTGTGTCTCCAGACTCTGGGCTGCCCGCCCAGCCTGGCCCAGCCCAGGGTTTCCCTTCCAGCATCGAGCCTCCCCCACCACCCCCACCCTCCAAGGCTGAGCCCAGAAAGTAGGGCACCTGCCTGGCTGGGGAGCTGGTGGGCCCGGCCCAGGGCAGCTGTGGAGTTTCCCGGCCCAGGGCAGGCCGTGAAGGGGCATCTCCGTGGCAGAGAAGCCCCTGCACCCAGCGACCCCTCCCGTCGGCCGCCAACTCAACAGGGTCCAGGTCAGGGGACGTCAGTCTTTCCTTGGGGAGGGTTGGAGCTGGGCGGCACGCAGGCCTCCGCTCCCGCCTGCTGTGTCTGCAGCAGGCATCATCCATCGGTCCTGGCGCTGCCTCCGGCCACACCGCACGGGCTTTTAGAACCCCCTTCACTCATCTGGAAGGGCCCAGGAGGTGACACCCACCTGCTGGTCCTGTCCCAGGGCTCTGTCATCCCCAAGTTGTGTCTCTACCAGGATTGGCTGTCAGGAGAGGTTCAGAGCTGGGGCGGATTCCAGCAGGGGTGAGAAACCGGCAGGAAGGTGCCATGACGGCAAGCCTGAGCCCGGGGCCGGCAGTGTCTGGGCCCCCCAGGCCTGGGTTCCTCTTCCCGGGGGAGCGTGGCAGCGTGGTCAGGTCTAAGGCCACCGTGTGGGGCGCCTCACTGCTGCTCGGGGGCTGGGGCCTCGGGCCAGGAGGCAGAACCATTCAGCGTCTGCGTTCCCTTCCATGAAACAGGGCGGTCGCGGTCGGCCCCGTGTCTGGTGCCACGAGGATAATCAGGCCGACCCGCCCGGATTGGTGGAGGCCGGGGGACTAGGGTGTCCCCTGGCCTGCCACCGTGTGCAGCCCTCTGGGGGCAGGTCTTGCCATGGTGAGGAGGTGCTGGGGGCCTTAGGCAAGTTTGTTGGCAAGTCCACACCTCCATTTCCCCTCTACAAGGGGCCTGGCGGCAGCCTCTGCTACACAAGCTTGCCAGGAGACTGTGAGGCCTGGGGCGGCCAGCCTCCTGCCTGGGCCTGAGCGTGTGCCCCAGGATGGGCCCACCGGCTGCTGTCCAGAGTGCTGGGGCCGGCAGCCCCGCCGCCACACTTGTGCACACAAGCCCGCGTCGCACATGACACGTCAGCACACATATTCCATTGTACAGTACCCGTAAGATGTCACCTGCACTGCACGTCACACACGCCACACACATGACACACATCATACACTCTGCATCACTTAACGCAGCACGCACGTTACGCACAAAGCATGTCACATACGAACCAAGCACTGCGTACCACACGCCACATACATGTACACACAGAAACACCCACACTTGTTACATGTCACACACATCGTGCATGCAGATTCACTTACCACACCCACACATCACGCATACAGTGCACATCACACACACCTCACACACGTACCACAGTGCCCCAGATACACATCACATATGCGTCACACAGGCAGCACGCCCGCCCTCCCACCCTCCGGGCCTGCCATGGACACACTGCTGGCCGCGGGCCTGTCGCTCCTAGGCCCAGGAGGAGAGGGTGCTGACCCTCCCGCCCGTGGTGTTGTGTATAGCAGGGTCGGCACCTTCTCCTGCCAGGCCCGGGGCAACAGGCCTGCGGCCAGCGTCCCCTGCAACTGCTTAGCTGTCAGGCAGGCGGGCAGGCAGGGCAGGTGTGACGTGACAGGTGTGACACCCGTGCCTGTCTCCACAGAACCAGGTGCGGGCGGGTCCTGCTCCAGGCTGGTCCACGGCTCACCTGGCCGAGTGGTGCCCGCGGGGCGTCCAGGCCCGAGAGTCCTGTCTATCCTTAGTGCCCCGACCGCCCCGCCGCGGGCCCCGCCGGGCTGAGCCGCCTCTGTGCTGAGCATGACATCGCAGGGGGTGGCTCAGCACCGGGCAGCAGGCAGGGGCTTCCCAAGGGAGCCTGGGACGCCACAGGCCCCCGCGGCCGACTGGGACCCTGTCGCCAGTTCGGGCAGGGCCTGGCGGGAGCAGGATGCCGGCTCCCAGGCCTGACCCCCTGCCTCCTGCCCCAGCAGAGAAGCCCGTGTTCTTCCCGTCCTTCGTGGCTGAGGCCCAGAAACTGCCCGGGGAGCCCCCCTGCTGGGCTTCCGGCCTGCCCTTCCCCGTGCCCCCTCGGGAGGTGATCAAGGCCTCCCCACACGCCCTGGACTCCTCAGCCTTCTCCTACGCGCCACCCGGTGAGTAGCCATCACGCTCAGTCGGCCAGCTTGCAGTCAGGGGCACCAGCTGTGGCACTGGCTCAGAACTGCGTGTGGAAGGACCCTGGTGTCTGATGGGACCTGGCGGGAGGGTGGCCTGGCCCGTGGAGGGGCCGGGGAGCCTTTCTGCGCTTCGGGAAATCCCCAGGACTGTGATGTTTGCCGCAGCAGCAGGGAGCCACAGGTGGTCCTTGAGCAGGCACGGGCAGGCTTGTGACGTGGCTGACCTTTCAGCACTGGCTCAGAGCTAGAGAAGGGGTAGGCCCAGGGGAGCCCCGGGGAAGGGCACTGCCTGGGCTCACAGGCTCTGCGAGGCTGGGCATGGAGGCTGTCTGGCCTCTGTGGTCCTGCTGGGCCTTGCTGGCTGTAAAATCGGCACCCCGGGCGTGGGGCGGGGTGGGCGCAGCGGGGGCGAAAAAAGTGGGATTGCCAGGGGCCAGTAGGGACTGAGGTTGGCCAAGGCTGCCCCGAGTGGAGCTGAGCTTGAAGGTAGAGGGGCCACGGGAGCCAGGAGAGCAGGGAATGGCATGCTGGGCGGAGGGAACAACAGGCGGGAGTGCAGAGGCAGCGAGGTCCGAAAAGGGAACCCAGCGGCCACAGAGGGAGCTTTTGGGAGCCCAGGGCCAGGCTGGGGAAGTGGGAGCCGTGGAGGGTTGGCAGCAGGGAACAGGGTCCTGTGGGCTCTGCTCGAGACGCCTCAGACTCCCGTCCAGGGAAGGGTCTGTCGGGGGCTGAGCTGGAACTGGGGGACCGGCTGGGTCCGCGAGAGCCGAGGGGCCGGGATCCCGGGTGCTGGAGTCTCAGCTGAGGGCTCGGA
>NW_007079909.1:6305-15795 GCF_000164805.1 Carlito syrichta | reverse complement strand
GGATCGGGGTGGGCAGGGACCGGGCACTCAGGACCATCATCTCCTTGGGGCAGTCAGGCCTGTCAGGCGCTTGGGGCCTTGGCCTGGGGTGGTCATTCCGGGCTGTTGGGGCCTGAGCCCTGGAGCTGGGCTTTGGGGCCTCAGTCCAGCCCCTGGGCCTCTCTGGGCCTCGGTCTCCCCCTCTGCGAGAGGGGAGGACAATGCCCCAAGCTGGCAGGGTTCTGGGAGCCACTGGCACGTGGGGGCATCAGTCTCTGACCGTCCACCCTCGCTTCCCTGGCCTGGCTCCGGCCCCACGACCAGGGCCAGGTGTCCGTACTACGCCGATGGCTCCATGCACCGTCTCCTCAAACCACCCGGCTGCCGTGGCCCCGTTACGGGGGAGGGTGGGCACAGTCCTGTCACCTCCGCCCCATCGCCGGGGCCCCGGGCAGGGGTTTCGGGGCACCCAGCCTGAGGTGACCTTGACTCTGCCTGCAGGGGATGTCACAGCTGCATGTCCCGTACTCGGAGCACGCCAAGGCCCCCGTGGGCCCTGTCACCATGGGGCTGCCCCTGGCCATGGACCCCAAGAAACTGGGTGAGGCTCTGTCCACACTGGGACTCGGCTGTCGTGGGGGGCGGGGCACGCTGGGAGGCCTCGGACGCTCGGCTGGAGCGCCTGGGACACGCATGCCCCTGCATCCCCGGGTGGGTGGGGCCAGCCCTGCGTCGCCGCCCCTGGTGCCTGACAGCCTCGTTCTGGTTCTCAGTGCCCTTCAGCGGGGTGAAACAAGAACAGCTGTCACCACGCAGCCAGGCTGGGCCCCCGGAGAGCCTGGGGGTGCCCACGGCCCAGGAGACGTCCGTGCTGAGAGGTGAGCAGCAGCTCTGTTCCTGGCACCTCCCCGGGCCTCTGGCGTCTGCCCCAGGCTCCCGACACCTGCCTCAGGCCCCTGGCAGCTACCCAGGGCCCCTTGGGCCCTTCCCAGGCCCCCACACGCACCCTGGGCCCCTGGCACCTGCCCTGGGGTCCCTGTACCTATCCTGCCCCCAGGTGCTCGAGGTGGGGTCCTGTGACCCACTCATGCTAGGAAGCGCCCTCCCCCAGGATGTCTGGAAGCCCCGCCACAGCTCTTCCCCCAGCGGGGACAGGGGACGTGCGTTCAGGTGCCCAGCAGGCTGTGTGGGTCTCTGGGACGCAGTCGGGCCGGCCCAGGACCCCCAGCCCTGTGCGTGTCTTCCAGGCTCGGCTCTGGGCTCGACTCCGGGCGGCAGCATCACCAAAGGCATCCCTGGCACACGGCTGCCCTCGGAGAGTGCCGTCACCTACCGCGGCTCCATCACCCACGTAAGTGATGAGCATCCCTTTGTCGTTGCCAAACCCCCCGGCCCCCCTGGACAGTGCGGTCCTCGAGGAGGCTCACTGGCCAGCCCTCACCTTGTCCCCGTGACGGTGGGCGTGGGGCGGAGAGCCAGGTGCCAGTGTGGGGGTGAAGCCCATGAGCAGGTGGGGCGGGGCTCGGAGCAACGGGGCTTCCAGGGCCACCGCGGCCGGCGAGGAGGGGAGGCCTTGAGGGGGTGGCACGTCAGCGTGGCCAGGGGAAATCAAGAGTGCGGGACCCTCGGGGAACTGCACTCCAACCCAGAACAGCCTGCACGAAGACGGAGGGGCGGGAGGGGCTGAGTTGTGCCAGGACTGGTGCGGCTGGGGAGGGGTGGACCGAGGCTTGGGGTGGAGGGTGCCTGGCGCTAGGACACCCTGCAGAGAATGGGAGCCCACAGGCACACAAACACACATGCACACGGGTGCGCACATGTGCCCAGCCTCACACAGGCATACACACATGCTTGCCCGGACACATGCACACACACACATGCGTACACACACACGTGTGAGCCGTGAGCTTTGAGCAGCAGGATGGTCCCTGGGAGGGGTCTGTGGCCCCCACAGCCTCGAGCCCCGCCCCTGAGGAGGGCCCTCGCCCTCCTGTCTCTGAAATCTGTGGGCTCTGCCGTCACACGCTTGCCCAGGCAGCCGCGTGGAAGGCACAGAACAGGTGCGGGCTGAGGTTGCGTCATGGGTTGAGGTAGTTCCCGGGCACCTGCCTGCCCTGGGTCTCCCAGTGGCCGTGACCCTCGCCACATCACCAGGATGGCTTTTGGCGGAGAGTGGCAGTGCCAGGCAGGGCGTGGCCCCACCTGCAGACACGGTTACCAGCCATGTGGGTGCCACGTCCAGGTCCCGACACCAAGAGGTCGCAGCAGCCTCTGTGTTGCTAGGGGCCTCCTGCGTGGTCTTGAGAGTCCAGGGCAGGACTCACCCAGTGTCCACACTGTGCATCCATTCCAGCAACTCTCCTGTCCTGGCTCGGGCACCTCGGACGTCCTGCGTCCTGCGGTGAGAGCCAGCCAGGCTGTGCCGGGGGTGTGAGGCGTCAGTGGGTTCCCTCCTGAACCTAGAGAGAGGGGAGGAGTGTCAGGGCTCGAGGGCACCTTGTCTGAGCCAGATGCTGCGGTCTCGACGCAGCGTCTCCGTTTTGTAGATGTATGAACTGAGGCTCAGGGAAGCGGGTGACCTGACGTGGGTCCCGCCGTGGCCCGGGAGTGGAGCTGCAGCTCGACACTCACGGCCTGACTCAGAGCCCGCTCTGACCTCACACGGTGTCCTCGGAAGACACCCACGGCCACCAGCTCTCCGCTTAACAGCCCCGACAGGGAGCTCACTCCCTCCGAGGCTGTGGTTCTCAGCTGGGGGCGGTCTTACCCCAGGTGTCCAGGGACATGCCTGATGGTCACCCTTGGGGGTGGGGGCGTGGGCCAGGGAAGGTGCTTCCGGCATCTGGGGGTTGAGCCAGGGACGCTCGAACGTCCTGCAATGCGCAAGGTGGCCCCGCATGTCAGTCGTGTTCTGGAAGAAGCCCCAGGTCAGACTGAGAGCTCTGGTGTCCTGCCCTGGCCCGGGCCGTGTCCTGGTTTTAGGCCCGGCACAGATACGGGCAAAACCCCTCGTCTCTCTCCCCGGCCGCTGTGCGTTGGACTTGAAAGCCAGGCTCTGAGGAAGTCAAGCCCTCACAGCGGGGGACACAGGCCCCAGGACCAGGTTGTCCGAGTTCAGATTCCAGCCAGGTGCCTGGGTGAAGTCTCTCCACCTCTCTGTGCCTCAGTTTCCCCGTTTGAAATAGGCATAACAGACCTACCTTAGGGCTGTCAAGGATTATGTGAGCTCTATAGAAAGTACTCAGAGCAACGTCTGTTACCTGGTAAGCAGGCTGGGCTCGGTGGCTCACACCTATGATCCCAGCACTTTGAGAGGCAGGAGGATCACTTGAGGCCAAGAGCTCGAGACCGTCCTGGACAGCATAGCGAGGCCTCGTCTCTAACATAGAAAATAAAAATGTTAGCTGGGGGTGGTGGCACCCTTCCGTAGTCCCAGCTACTCAGGAGGCCACGGTGGGAGGATCACTTGAGCCCAGGAGTCCGAGGCTGTGGTGAGCCACGATCATGCCGCTGCACTCCAGCCTGGGTGACACAGCAAGAGCCTGTCTCTAAAAGAAGAGCCATGGAAGTCCACAGCAGGGGCTGCCTGTTCCTAGGCTCCTGGCGTGGTCTCGCTCTGCGTGGCCGTGTTCCCACGGGCCCCGCCCCCCTCCCGGGGCGTGTGTACGGCATGTGGCGTGTGGGGGCTCCGGGTCTTGAGGACCGGCTGCAGCCTCCTACACTCGCCTCGCAGGGCACGCCGGCCGATGTCCCGTACAAGGGCGCCATCACCAGGATCATCGGGGAGGACAGCCCCAGCCGCCTGGACCGGGGCCGGGAGGATGGCCTGCCCAAGGGCCACGTCATCTACGAGGGCAAGAAGGGCCACGTCCTGTCCTACGAGGGTGAGTGGCCGGGACGTCCCCGGGCCCGGCCTCCCTCTCGCCCCCCGCCCCTCAGTCCTCCCTTCTGTCCTTGGGCCTCTGAAGCCAGGAGCGTGTCTGGTGGGGACCTGGGGAATTGCTCACGAGGTCCCTGGGTATGCCTCAGCCCCCCACACACCCTCGGGAGGGCTCTTGGGGTGCAGACGGGCCTCGCCTGGCTTCTGGTCGTGGGGGCCCTGGCCAGCCAGGCTTGTGCCCCGCACCTCTGGCCTTGCCCTGTCTGGAGCCGGTCGAGAGAGGAAGGTTCTGGAAAGAGTGCCGGGTTCCCGGACAGCCAGGGCTCTTTGGAAAGCATGTCCGGGGGTTCGTGCCCCCCGTCAGCCTGGGATGGTTGAGGGTGGGGATGGAGGTACTTTTTGCCGGTGAGGAAACAGGTATAGCCACGTCCCGCGGTCCATCTGAGCAGCCCCGAGGAGGCGACAGGCCCCCTGAGGCAGCTTCTTAGGGCGGCAGGGCTGGGTGGCCCCGGGAAGCTCTGACTGATGGGTGGCGACCCCCCCTCCCAGCAGGCATGAAAGCCAGCAGCCGGCAAGGGGGAGGAAGTCAAGCCACACAGCTGCCTCCGGCCTCTGCCCGGGTTTTGCAGTGTAGTAGACAAACTTGTGGCCAGCCTGGCTAGGAGCGTAGTGGGGAACTGAGGCCCAGCATGGCAGCCCAGGCTCACACTGCCAGGCCTCGAGGTGGGGCCTTGTGGCGGGGGCCATGCCTGGCACTGCCACCCAGTGGACGCCATCCTGGGGACGGGCCGTCAGCCACGTCACGGGTGCCAACTTTGAGCTTCGGAATGGCACCCTGGAATTCCAGGCCAGGAACCTTGACAGACCTTAAGTCTGTCGTCTTAAAAACGGTTTTGTTGTTTTTTTGAGTTGGAGTCTCACTCTGTTGCCCATGCTGGAGTGCAGTGGCACACTCACAGCCACCCCAGCATTGACCTGCTGGGCTCCGGCAATCCTTCCACCTCAGCCTTCCAAGTAGCTGGAACTACAGGCGCACGCTACCACGCCGGGCCAATTCTTGATTTACTGTGCAACGAGGTCTTGCCAAGTTGCTCGGACTGGGCTCGAACCCACAGGCTCAGGCAGTCCACTCACCTCGGCCTCCCAAAGTGCTAGGATGACAGGCTGAGCCACCAAGCCCGGCCCCCAAATGGGGCCTTGACACTCTTGTGCTTCCTGGGTATGAGAGAGCAGAGAGGAGGAGAGTCTGAGGCCCGCCGCCCCTGCCGCCGCTCACAAGTAGCTGATTGTTGGCCAGACTTCCCATCGCACCATTTTATCCAGAATCTCCCAACCTTGAAACTTCAGCAGTTGGTTGGGAAAAACCTAAGAACCACCACCAGCCCCCACCAGCAGGCAACCTCGGAGCATCTCTCACTGTGAGGGTCCTGTGGGGGAATGACTGAAAGAGGCCTGTAAGAGGCCAGGTGCGGTGGCTCAGCCCATGATCCCAGCACTTGGGGAAGCCGAGGCGAGGGGATTGCCTGAGCCCAGGGGTTTGAGATCAGCCTGGGCAACTTGGTGAGACCGCATCTCTCCAAAAAATCAAAAAGCAGCCGGACACGGTGGCATGCACCTATAGTTCTGGCACTTTAGGAGGCTGAGGCAGAAGGCTTACCTGAGCCCAGCAGGTCGAGGCTGCAGTGGCTGTGAGCATGCCACTGCACTCCAGCCTGGGTGACAGTAAGACTCCAACTCAAAAGAAAAACATCCTGTAAGAGGTCAGGTGTGGTGGCTCATGCCTGTGATCCCAGCCCGTTGGGAGGCCGAGGCAGGAGGATCCCTGGAGCCCAGGAGTTTGAGACCAGCTTAGACAACATAGTGAGACTTCCTCTCTACAAAAAAAATTGAAAAAATAAGCCAGGTGTGGTGGCATGCATCTGTAGTCCTAGCACTTTGGGAGACTTGAGCCCAGGCAGTCGAGGCTACAGTAAGCTTTGATCACGTCACTGCACGCCAGCCTGGGCGAGAGAGTGAGACTCTGTCTCTAAAGAAAGAAGAAAGAAAACTCTGTTTGAGGGAGCTTTCCACTCATTCCTGCCACCCCTGGACGCTGCCACCCTGGGAGGAGCCCCCGCCTGCGGGGAAACCGGGCCCTCACCTCCTATGGCCGCCTCCTGTGGTGCTCAGACCCTCCACCTGCCAGGGACCACACGCTGGGTCCACATGGGCCCATCAAGTCGGCGAGGCCACCTCTGCCCAGACTCCTGCACGAACTCAGCACACACGTGCTCCATGTGGGACTGCGGGTGGGGCCCGCACGAGTACACACCCCACATGGATCCGCTGGGCAGACCACACCCTGATGTGTGCCTGTGGACCCCCATCCGTCTTCACCAGCTAGGGGCACACACACATGCACATGCATCCACACATGTGTGCACCCAGGCACTCCCTGCACGTAGACCTGCACAGATGCACACAGCTGTCCGTGCTGGCCCTGCACTCCACGCTTTTCTGATGTAGTCTGCTCACACACGTGTGTGCACGTGTTCACATCACGTGTTGGTGCCCATGTGTGGGCACGGACTCCTTTGCTCATGTGTGGTCACAGGCACATGCCCGCATGCTGACAGCAGCCTCAGGCTGGGCATGGATATGAGTGCCTGTCCTGCTGCTTCCACTGGGTCCCCCAGGAAGGCTCTCGGCTGGGTGCTGGGGATGCGCAGGCACAGACGGGAGGGCCCTGGGGACCTGCGACCCGGGCCTGTGATGGGGCTCGGGTGGACTGCTGTGAGCTTTGGCTCCACCCACCTCCGGCCCGTGGCTGGCACTGCGGCCGGCCCCTCACGCGCTGTCTATTCCAGGAAGCGTGTCGGCGTCCCAGTGCCCCAAGGAGGACGGCCGGAGCAGCTCGGGGCCGCCCCACGAGGCGGCCGCCCCCAAGCGCACCTACGACATGATGGAGGGCCGCATGGGGCAGGGCCCTCTCCGCCGGCATCGAAGGTGGGGCCTCGCGTGGTGGGAGGTGCCTCGGCGCCCCAGGGCAGGGGGCGGGGCAGGTGGCCCCCGTCCCCAGACGGGAAGCTGAGGCCAGGGGTTCCAGCTCAGCCTGGAGGCTGTGCAGGGCCTCCGCCCTAGCCAGGCCCTGTGCTGCCGCCCCGGAGTGGGGCTGCGGCCCGTGGCTGTGGGCCCTCCGCCACCCGGGGCCGTGGGTAACGTCACTCCTGGCCCTGCCCCCAGGTCTCATGGGCCGTGCCATCCCGCCGGAGCGCCACAGCCCTCACCACCCCAAAGAGCCGCATCACATCCGCGGGTCCATCACGCAAGGTACTGCCCGATCCAGGCGCCCTGCGGGGACGCCGGACAGCGATCCGGGCGGGTGTGTGATGCGGTGGGCGTGGCCAGGCCCGAGCTGCGAGGCGAAGGTGTTTATCTGTTGGAGAACAGAAGGGAAAAGCAGGATGCCCCAGCCCTCCTGGGGTGCCGTTCAGGGGCGCCCACTCTGTTCGGGCCCAGTGCCCCCCGATGCCTTGAGGGGGCAGTCTCGGGGTGGGGGGTGCAGAGAGGTCAGGGCATAGTCCCCCGTCTTGGTTGGGGCAGAGTCGCCACCAGGACCGGCAGGTTGTGTTCCTCCTCTGTATCACTTCACCACAGGACAGTCATGACTCGAGGTGGCTTTTAGTTAACGCTCCTGTTGTGAAGATACTGAGGCTCAGAGAGGTCAAGTGGTATGCTCAAGGTCACACAGCAGGGAGGGCTGGACTCACGCAGTCCAGCTCCCAACCCCACCGCACAGAGGTCCTGGCAGGAAGGGCAAGCAGGCATCAGTACTGCCCTCCCCGCAGGGATCCCCCGCTCCTATGTGGAGGCTCAGGAGGACTACTTGAGGCGGGAGGCCAAGCTGCTGAAACGCGAGGGCACGCCGCCACCGCGGGACCTGGCCGAGGCCTACAAGACCCGGCCCCTGGAGGCCCTGGGGCCCCTGAAGCTGAAGCCGGCGCACGAGGGCCTGGTGGCCACGGTGAAGGAGGCCGGCCGCTCCATCCATGAGATCCCACGTGAGGAGCTCCGGCGCACGCCCGAGCTGCCCCTGGCTCCGCGGCCGCTCAAGGAGGGCTCCATCACGCAGGTACGGCCCGGGAGGGGGGCACGGTGGGCCTGGCCCTGGCTCCAGAGCTCTGGGGCTCCTGACCTGGGACCAACCGGCCGCTCGTGACCTGGCGTTGGGCCTGCGGGTTCCGGGGTCTGTGCCGAGGGCCATAGGCCCGTGACCTCCTTGGACATCGCGAGGGTCTGTGCCCACCGTCTCTGTTCTTCAGGTAGAGAACTGAGGCCTGGAGAGGTCTAGCAGCTTGCCTGGGCCACAGAGCTAAACAAAATGGCCGCCGTGGACTGAGGCCTTATCCTGGGCCAGGCATGGCTCTGAGTGAAGTTTAGAGAGGTTAGGCGGCTCACCCAGAGCCACGCAGCAAGGAAGTGGCAGTTGTGAAGCCCAAGTCCAGGCGTCCCTAAATCTGCAACGCCATTGCCTCTCGGCATCCCCTTTTCCCAGCAGCAGGCTGTCCCCCACCCCTCAATCCCGGGAGGCCTCGCCCCTGAAGGCCCCACCGCCCAGGGCCCTACCCCAGAGGCCCAGCCCAGTAGGACAAGCTCTGCTCTCATGGTGCCAGGAATTGGTCAGGAGAGATCCCTGAGGGCCGCTGTCCCCACGTGGTCCAAGGTGGCCCAGGATGGAGGGGAAGGAGCGGAAACGGCCCCCGCCTGTGACTGTGAGGAGGAAGGACCCCAGAGGGTCCCTCTGGGTGAAAGCTGCGAGGTGTCTGGGAGACGGATGTGGAGAGTCAGTTGCTGAGGGGCGGTCTGGCTCTGAGCATTGATGGAGCCCTTGGCCAGCACCCAATGTCCAAGACGGGCCAGTTTCATTCTGGACTATTCCTTTTGGAACGACAGGCATTTCAGCTGGGCGCAGTGGCTCGTGCTTGTATTGGGAGGCTGAGGCGGGATTGCTTGAGCCCAGGAGGTCAAAGCTGCCATGAGCCGTGATCATGCCGCTGTCCTCCAGCCAGGGCCACAAAGCAAGATCCCAACTCAAAAAAAGAAAATTTAGTGTATGGCCCCTTCCTGTGAAATAGGAAGCCATTCCTGGAGAAACACAGGGCTCTATCCCTGCACGGCCAAAGGTCCACAGATTGTGTCCCCTCTGTCCCCTTAGCCGAGCGTGGTCTTGAGACCCCCGGCAACCTGGCCGCGCGTTCCTAGTCCTGACGGAGAGGGTGCGTTTCTGCAGCCCAGAGCAAACACAACCCAACCTCTGGCCCCGGGCAGAAAGCCCAGGCTGGTCGGGGCAAGCTTAGCGTGCTTCCCCCGCCCCCAAGGTGCTGGTGGGCCGCGGAGCGTTCTGCCCGCGTTGGGGGTTGGGACGCTTTCCAGGCCTCGGGCCAGCAGAGGCTCCACCGTGTTCCCCAGGGAGGCTGAGCATCCGGGCAGGGCCCGCAGGCCGGCAGGAGTGAGGGGCACCCGCCCAGGGTGGGCACAGCCCCTTCCTCCTGATGGAGGCGAGAGGCCGTGCTCCCGGGTCACGGTGTCAAGCCGAGGCTCAGGCCTCGGGTCACGGCGACAAGCCGAGGCTCAGGCCTCGAGGGCCAGCGG
>NW_007079909.1:3998-5875 GCF_000164805.1 Carlito syrichta | reverse complement strand
CCCGAGCTGGGCAAACCGCGGCAGAGCCCCCTGGCCTACGAGGACCACGCGGCGCCTTTCGCCAGCCACTTGCCACGCGGCTCGCCGGTGACCACGCGGGAGCCCACGCCGCGCCTGCAGGAGGGTGAGTGGGTGGGGCGGGGCTTGCAGCCTCCCAGCGTAGGGTCAGCCTGGCGTCCTCGAGACCTCGCTCTCCACCTGCATACCCTCTGCCTGGCCGTGGGCGCCGCCTCCGGCTCAGAACTCCCTTCTTCCAACTCCCACTATGCCCCAGACCACCAGGATTTTGCAGCTTTGCTGACCTTCTCCTGTCCCGCTGTTACCTGGTCTACACACAGCAACCCTGACGCTTCATTTGAAAATGTAGGTCAGGCCCGTGCGGCAGCTCACGCCTGTCTCCCAGCACTTTGGGAGGCTGAGGCAGGAGGATTGTGGGAGCCTAAAGCTCAAAACCAGCCCGGGCAACATAAAAAAATGGAAAACCTAGCCAGGTGTGGTGGCTGAGGCTGGAGGATCACCTGAGCCCAGGAGGTCGAGGCTGCAGTGAGCTGTAATCACACCACTGCACTCTAAGTGGCCTGGGTGACAGAATGAGATCCCGTCTCTGTAAGATATTTTTTAAGAATTAAAAATGTGCTGGGCATGGTGGCTCAAGTCTGTAGTCCCAGCGCTTTGGGAGGCCGAGGTGAGAGGATTGCCTGAGCCCGGGGGCTTGAGTCCACCCAGGACAACTTGGTGAGACCTCGTCTCTACAATAAGTCACAAAAACTAGCCGGGCGTGGTGGCGTGCATTTGTAGTTCTGTCTACTTGGAAGACTGAGGCAGAAGGATCTCCTGAGCCCAGCAGTTCGAGGCTGTGGTGGCCGTGAGCGTGCCACTGCACTCTAGCCTGGGGGACAGAGTGACACTGACTCAAAAAAGAAAAATAGAAATGTGAACCAAGTTATCCCACTTCCCTCCTCCCAAGAACTGTACACTGCACTCAGGGAATAATCAGACTCTCCTGCCACAGCCTGGGGCCCCACCCACCTCTCCCTCTGTCAGATCCTTGGCCCTCCCCAGGCTCCTCCTCCGGCCTCTTCCCGCCCTCCGGCTGAGCTGTGTGCACTGTCTGTGGTGTCCCTGGCTTACCTTGTTCCTTCCCATCCTCGGGCCTCTGTTCCAGCATCACACCCTGGGGAGGCTCTTGCGGCCAGCCCCCTTCTGATGCTGTCACATGCTGTGACGTTTAGGCGCTTCTTTTGGCGTGTCTTTCCCTCTGAAGCGCCTGTTTGTTGACTGTCTCCCGCTCTGTCAGCTGTGTGGGCACCAGGGTCTCTGTCTTGTTCTCCAGGTGACCCCAGCCCTCACAGCCTGTTTAGCCCACAGTAGAGGCTGCATAGGTGTGTTTGATTGAATGAATGAATGCAGGAGCTGGCAAGCAAATGAAAGGATGCATGGGCTTTCTGTAAAAGGGTTTTAAAGTTAAAAAAGAAAACGGAGGAGGCAGGGAATGCATGAGTGCGAGTGAGTGGGGAGGCTGGTCCTCGGCCCCGGGCCCCGCTCTTGTGGCTCCCAGAAGGCCGAGTCCTGGTGTCCCCGCCCGGGGGCACTGGGACGGCGTCCCGATGCCACCCTGGCTGTCCCCGCAGGCAGCCTCTCGTCCAGCAAGGCGTCGCAGGACCGCAAGCTGGCGTCCACGCCCCGGGAGGTCGCCAAGTCCCCACAGAGCACGATGCCCGAGCTCCACCCACATCCCCTGTCGCCCTATGAGCACCTGCTGCGGGGCGTGAGCGGCGTGGACCTGTACCGCGGCCACATCCCCCTGGCCTTCGACCCTGCCGCCATCCCCCGCGGGATCCCCCTGGATGCAGGTGACTGCCCCGGCCCCACCCCGC
>NW_007079909.1:2053-3191 GCF_000164805.1 Carlito syrichta | reverse complement strand
CGCGGCGGGGCGACGTGGGAGCTGTCCGGGCCTGGCGCGCGGGGCGGCTGGCTGAGCCTCTGGTGGCGTGCATGGCCGGGGCGCGGCCTGTGGGCTCCTGGGACGTGGGGCCCCAGGCGGCGGGCGGTCCGAGTGGAGGCTGCTGGGATGCAGGCCTCGTGACTCAGGGGGTCCGAGTGGAGGCTGCTGGGATGCGCGGCTCCCGTGACTCGGGGGGTCCGAGTGGAGGCTGCTGGGATGCGCGGCTCCCGTGACTCGGGGGGTCCGAGCGGAGGCTGCTGGGATGCGGGGCTCCCATGACTTGCGGGCAGCCCGCCGCTACTCTGCACGTTGCGAGAGTGACCAGGGAGGCCTGGGCCCCCGAGGAGGGGCGGGCTGAGGGCAGGGTGGAGAGTGAGGGGTCGGAGGCTGAGACAAGAAGGGGCCGGAGGTGCCCAGGGTCGCCAGCGCAGGGCACCCCGCACCCGGGCATGGGAGCAGAGGTGGACTGGGGCCGTGGGAGCCCAGGCCTCTGGGAAAGGGTCCTGCGGGAGCTGGCGCCAGGCTGGGAGGGAGCACCCGCAGCGGCTGGCGGGGAGCAGTCTGTGCTCCCGGGAGGAGTGTTCAGGCCGGCGGCCTGGCCTTGTCCTCCCCGGATTACACCCAGCCCACCTCCCCAGGCATCATCGACCTGTCCCAAGTGCCACACCTGCCCGTGCTGGTGCCGCCGACGCCAGGCACCGCGGCTACGGCCATGGACCGCCTCGCCTACCTCCCTGCTGCCCCCCAGCCCTTCAGCAGCCGCCACAGCGGCTCCCCGCTCTCCCCAGGTAGCGCTGCCTGGCCCTGGGGTCTGTGGGAGGCGGCTGGGGTGTGGGCGGGCAGAGGCTTTGCGGCGTCTGTTCCACATGGAAGACGGCTCCATCGTGGAGCCTGGCTGAGTCTCCGCCTCTGGGTCTCAGGAGGCCCCCCGCACCTGACGAAGCCGGCCACCACGTCCTCCTCCGAGAGGGAGCGGGAGCGAGAGAAGTCCCTCCTCACAACCACCGCCACGGTGGAGCACGCGCCCATCTGGAGGCCCGGTAGGGCACCCGAGACCCCGCCCCGCGCCCCGGGGGTCCGTGTGGGCTGTGTGGGCCCGCCCCCTGACCCCAGCCTG
>NW_007079909.1:0-1855 GCF_000164805.1 Carlito syrichta | reverse complement strand
GTGAAGGGCGTCGTCACCTCGGTGGAGCCCAGCACGCCCACGGTCCTGAGGTGGGCCAGGTTGGCACAGGGGGGGCGGGAGGGTGGTGGGCGAGGAGTGAGTGGGGGAGTGGGGTGTGGTAGGGGGATGGCAGGGCGGCAGACGGGGCAGCGGGCGAGATGCGCCGCCGGGGTCAGGAACAAGAGTGAGCCTGCAGGTGGGTGGCTTAGGGGAAGGGAGGAGGTGGGAATGGGGGTGGGACGGCCGACTGGTCGGAGGCTCAGCGGGCAGGCCGGGGCGGGCAGGGGGGAGGTGGCTGCTGGGGCTGGGTAGGTGGATGGGGAGTGGGTGGCAGGTCGGTGGGTGGGTGGATAGTTGGGTTAGTGGGTGGACGGGTGGATGGTTAGGCCAGGTGGCGGGTGACTGGGTTAGGCGGTAGGTGGGTGGATGGTTAGGTTAGATGAGTGCGTGGGTGATGGTGGTAGGTGGCATGCCAGTGAACGGATGGATGGTTGGGCTAGGCGGGTGAGTAGGTGGATGGGCCGGAGAGGGGAAGGGAGAGGTTGGGCGGCTGAGTTAGCCAGATGGGTGAGTGATGGAGCAGGTGGGTGATTGGGTGGATAAGCAGATGGGGGCTCGGGTGGACAGTCCGTGCACTGGGGAGGGGTGCGTGGGTGGGAGCGTGTTTGTGGGGCTGGCCTGTGGAGAGGGCGTGCCTGGGGGGTGAGCAGAGCCTTCCTGGTCCCCAGCACTGAGCAAGGCCTGCAGGGGAGAAGGTGTCCCTCTTGCCTGGCAGAGTTCCACGTGTCTGAGGTGGCAGAGTCCCCACAGCCCCTCCTGTGCCCGAGCCCCCTCTGGGGCAGCCCCAAGGGCTGCGGGCAGAGCTGCTTTCCGGGGGTCCCCGTCCCTGCCCAGGGCCCTATTGGAGGCGGCCTGCTCTCCCCCAGTGCAGTGTCCATTTGTGAAAGCGCCCCTTGGCCACCATGAGTCGCGCCCACCCCACCACAGTTCCACTTGGGAGAATGACGGCATTGCTCCCTGGAAGCCCTGGCTTCGTACCACCTCCTGGGGCACTCACCACACGTGGGCGGGAGCACGGCGGGTCCCAGCAGGGTGGCCACACGTGTGTGGGGACACCCGGCGGCCGGTTAGAAAGCGCAGTGGGAAACGAGCCCTCACTGTGGCGGCTGCTGAGCAAGGGTAGAGCTAGCAGGAGGGGCGTCCCGGGAAGACGTGGGTTCCCAGGCCAGCTGGGCCCTGGCCTCGCGTGGAGCCGGGGCCTGGCTTCCCGGGGCTGCGTCCGGCCTGCTGTGGCCTGCCACCAGGCTGCTCCCTGCAGCACCCCCACCCACGCAGCCCGTGTGTGCCTCCTTGGTGTCCTGAGCAGGCCCAGAGGCCCTGCCTGCCCCTCCCCGGGAGACTTCCTCACCCCTGCCTCGGTTTCCTTGCTGTTCTCTCACGCCGCTTTGTTGACTTTGAGCAGCTGCACACTGCGCTAGGGTTGTAAGGTCTCTGTTGCGCGTGCGTAGTCTGTCTCTCCAGCTAGAAGGTAAGATGCTTGCGTCTGTGTTGTTGGCTGCTGCGTTCCCCTGGTAGGGCAGTGCCGGGCACCTGCCGGGTGCTCAGTCAAACACTTCGGAAGGATGGCGGAGCCATGCCACGCAGCCTCTCAGGTCGTAGGAGGGCAGGGGCATTCTGGGAGCGGCAGGGACAGTGGACGTCATCCAGGGCAGTGGGGGCTCGGGGAGGGTGGGGAGCGAGGGCCTGGCTCCCGCAGCTGCCTGACCCCTCTCCCCCCGCAGGTCCACCTCCACCTCCTCGCCTGTGCGCCCGGCTGCCACGTTCCCGCCCGCCACCCACTGCCCGCTGGGCAGCG
>NW_007079908.1:0-944 GCF_000164805.1 Carlito syrichta | reverse complement strand
CCAAACAGTCTATTGCTAGGTCTGGTGCACAAAAACAAGGCAAAATGAAATAGAGTCCAATGAGTTTGCTTAAACAATATTAAACTCCAGAGGAAAACAAACAGAGAGCCCTGCTGACATTACTGGGAGCTGCGGAGAGGGGCCAGGCAATTATATTAGGGAAAACAGATACGTTTGTAAGTTGCCAAATAAACAAGCAATCACAGAGATAAAAGCAGGTGCTCTCCCTAAACGGAAAGCATAACTAAATCATTCATCAACCCCTCATGCAGAGCTCGGGCACCTGATCTGGAGACAAATAAGAGGGTTGTTTTTTAAAATGGTGTTATCTTGAATGTCCTGATTCCTTTGCCTCGAGCTAATTTGGATTAATCTATCTTCCCAGGAGGCTATAAAATTCTTCCTTTCCTCCATAAACTGTTGGAAGGACAGATGGTCACTCATCTGCAAATGAAGTTTGAATTCCCTCCTTCCTCCCTATGGTGGGAGGTGGGAAGGAGGAGCCTGGGGGAGATGGGGGTGTCAAGAGCAGGGAAGCGGAGAAAGGGAAGAGAGATAAAGTATTTTATCCTGTTCAGAAGGTCAATAATGTCTTCACCATTTCTCTGTCTCATTTATTTAAACAACAAGCCCCTGTCCTTTTAGTCAGCTTTGACCCGTGTCACTCCAGAACAAAGATTTTGTGATTTTTTTTTTCTTTTTTGAGTCAGGATCTCACTCTATCACCCAGGCTGGAGTATAGTGGAGTATATTGACCTGCTGGGCTCTGGCGATCCTTCCGCCTCAGCCTTCCAAGCTACAGGTGCGCATTACCACGCCCAGCTAATTTTTGATTTATTGTAGATACGAGGTCTTACCAAGTTACCCTGGCTGGTCTCGAACCTATAGGCTCAGGCAATCCACTCGCCTTGGCCTCCCAAAGTGCTGGGATTACAGGTTGAGCC
>NW_007079907.1:2910-3242 GCF_000164805.1 Carlito syrichta | reverse complement strand
CCTCAGCTTCCCCATCTGCAACCGCAGGGAAGAGGCTGCAAAAGGCGGGAAGGAGCTCAGCTTCCGACTGCACGGAGAGGCTCGGCCCCCGGCGGGGTTTTTATGACGTGGATGTGGGTTTTCTGGGTTTTCTCTTGAAAAAGAGGGAAAAGCCGAGAAGCAGCGCTGGGACCCCGGACTGCTCAGACCACCTTAAATCAGCCTGGCCGCCCCAGCTACTGTGGAAATTCCTTTCTCCGCGGTGGTTGGTCGGGCGCGCCAGCCAATCCGCGCGCGGCGCTCCCACATGGGTCCGTGACGTCACGATGGGCGCCGGCCAACGGCGAGCCAGG
>NW_007079907.1:0-1580 GCF_000164805.1 Carlito syrichta | reverse complement strand
CGTCGCCGGCTGTGAAACGGGGGGAAGTGGACACCCTGCGGGTCGGGGCGGGGGAGCCCCTCTGCCCCCTTGTCTCCGAAAGTCACGGTAAGTTGAGGCCCGTGAGATACTTACGGTGGCTCAGGCCGGTCAGCCTCGCACTTTTGGGAGGCCGAGGCGGCAGAAGCACTTGAGGCCAGGAGTTCGAGACCAGCCTGGGCAACACAACGAGACCCCATGTCTACAAAAATTTTTTGAAGTGAGCTGGGCGTGGTGGCGCGCGCCTGTGGCCCCAGCGACTCAGGAGGCTGGGTGGGAAGGATCGCTTGGACACGGGAGGTCGAGGCTGCAGGGAGGTCAGGGCTGCGTGCCCACGATGCCGCCGCACCCCAGCCTGGGCAACAGAGTGAGACCCCCGACTCAAAAGAACCAACAAAACCTTAACCCATTTCTGCACATTACTGGGGGGGGGAACCCAAGAGTCAGATCCCACCCTCCCCTGCTCAAGAACCCGCCAGAGCTCCCCAGTGCCCTCCGAATGAAACCCAAAGTCCCACCTCTGTGGTGTGATCGGCCCCCTCCCCTTCCTCCCTCACCTCCTCCCGCTCCTGCCCCCGGGCTCTGGCTGTTCCTGCCACACCCCTCCAGGGTGGGAGAGCACAGCAGGGGGCCCAGAGAGGGACAGCACCCCGCCAGGGTCACCCAGCACAGAACGCAGCCATGACGGAGCCGGCTTCCAGGGGCCACGCGGTCAGATTGCTGGACAGACCGGGCGGCTGTGGCCGTGAGGACGGCCTGCGGGGCCCAGCCGGGACAGCCCGGGGCGGGGGGCGGCATCCGCTTTGGAGTCTGGGGTCTCCCCCTCTGTCACCGCGGCTGGAGCGTGCCGTGATCCCGGCTCCCACAATCCTCCTGCCTCGGCCTCCCAGAGGGCTGGGATGACGGGTGTGAGCCACCGTGCCGGGGGGCTCGGCCCCACTTGGAAGCCCCCAGGGTGGTTCCCCGGCCTCGCCCTCCCAGGGTCCCGTCCCCTCCCTGCCCCCTGGGGGCTCCTCGCCGGACCCCAGACTCACGCAGCCCCCGGGGAGACACACACAGCGCCGGGCAAAGGCCTTGCTTGGCGGCGAGGCCTCTGGGCCTTGGGGAAGGGGGCGGCGAGGCCTCCGGCCCTCTCTGAGCCTCGGTTTACCCGTCGGGAAAGGTGCTGCGGCCGCCCGGTGCCCGTGCGACCGCCTGGGCTGGCTGACCTCCAAGCGCGGCCGAGACCCGGGCCCCAGGCAGGGTCCAGCCTCCAGGCTCTGGGCCCCGGGTCCCTCCGCCGGGCCACCCCCCCTCGGGCCCAGCCACTCAGGCCTCGGGGCCACGGTCGCCGCCCCAGTGCCCACTGGGTTGGCCTTCTCAGCGCCCGAGGGTCCCGGCCACGATGTCGCCCGGCTGTCCTCGACCTCCCAGCTCCAGCTCGAGCCTGGCTTCCAGCCGGCGCCCACTAAGGGCTGGGCCCAGGCCGAGAGGCCTGCTCTTATAGCGGGTTCAGCCGCCTTCCACCCCGCATCCGGCTGGGGGGGCGGCCAGGCCCAGAGAGGCCTCGCCCCTGGCTGGGG
>NW_007079906.1:0-14996 GCF_000164805.1 Carlito syrichta | reverse complement strand
TTCTCGCCCCAGAGGGGGTGGGGCCGGACAGGAACAAGATGGCTGCCTGCCTCCGAGCAGGCAACCGGATCCCCACGCCAGGCGGACAGGACAGTCTCGGACGCAGGAGTGGTGGCAGCGATCCCAGCAGATCTTCTCTGAAGCGGTTTGGTGTGGATCTCCTCCGGCCGGGTTGTGATGAGCTACCCATGCCAGAGGCCGCAGCGGCGGCGGCGGTGGCGGCGACGGGAGCGCTGGTGGGGGGAGGGGCTGCGGCAGCCACGGGACCGTGCAATGCAGTAAAACTGTCCAGTCCTTGCGATGTTCCAGCGATAGTGATGGCCGAGCTCTGTCTGAACAGCAGGCTGCAATGCTGGGGTCCCCAGCCTCCCGGGGCGAGAGTCAGAGACCCACTGCAGATCTCCCTTGTAGAGGGCTTCAGACACCGGGTTTCCTTCACTTCAATTTTTGACTCATTCTACTTTTAGGGTTACCTGCATCTTCCTTATTGCTGTATATGAGTATTAGCTTTTTAAATTCAATGACACATTTAAAAATGTATATATTTCTAACAGGATACTGGTGTATATAATATGTTATGTCTATGAGTAATTGCAAATTTTTGGTATTATAGATTATTATATCCAATGGTAATATTGCTAATTAGCGTAATTAAATCTGTCAAATTATAAAATTATCTATCTATATTGAAGATTCTCTTGCCATATTCATGACCCAAACATAAGGTGCTTGAAATAAAAATACATTTTCTTGAGTTTTTTTTCCCTTTATTTTATTATAGAAATGTGGGTACAAGTCAGGATTGGGTACATAAGTAGTCTACGTGCAGGTGAAGTTTGGGCCTCCAACTGGTCTTCACTTTTCCTGGTTAAAGATCAGGTACCCTTAGTGATGTTATGTGCCTACCCTCCTCCTTCACCTGGCAGTGTCCCACTACTGCTGATCTCTCTCTTGTAGTAATGTGATAAATGTTCAAGACCCACTTATTAGTGAGAACATATGATATTAAGTTCTTTGTTTCTACAGTAGATCACTGAACGTTGCTGTGAATTCCATATTTTGTCCTTTATGGCTGTGCAATATTCCATTGTGTATATGTTCTACATTTACTTTATCCAGTTCACTCTTGATGGGCAGCAGGGTTGGTTCCATGTTTTTGCTATTGTGAATATAGCTGCAATAAAATGCGTATGCAAGCATGACCTTCCACTTCTGGGACTATACCTGGAGAACTCAAATCATTCTTGAGATTTTTTTTTGAGGTAATCTTGATGATTTTATGTGCAGTCTTAAAGAAGCTGTAACGTCTTATAGCAGTCACAGACTGGAATTACATGAAACAAGATCGAATTCTGGCTCCAACACTTACTCACACTACTTAATATTACCACATCTCAATTTGCCTATTTATGAAGCAAAGACTAAAAACCAGTTCCAAGGCTCTTTGGAAGATTACTCCCTCAAATGAATATATTACATATATAACATATTATACATACATATAAGTAAATATATGAACTCATAAATAATATCGTTATAGATAAAGTTGGCCTAAATTGATCACTCAGTAAAGTATAATCCTTGTTAGTCTTTGGAGTATCTTAAAATGTAAATTAAATGTGGCAACTAGTTCAATCTTGATTCAACATCCTTTAAACATAATACAGAATATCATACACATTTGATTCTTTTGTTATTTTTTATGCCAGAAATTAGCATTTTTTTTACATAACAGTTGTTTAGCAGGACTGTGAGACTTTTTTAGTCAATCAGTTGGAGGTCATGTATTCTGTATCATTAATATATTAGGTTTTATGGACACTCAAGTATGCATCCAGTACATTCAAGTGTGCACAGAAATAAAGTATTTTCTTTTATGGCAGATTTTGGATATACAATGGAAAGAAAATTTAATCGAGATTGATGCTGTAGAAAAACTTAGGTCAAAATATCAGGTAAAATAGATAATTTGTCTAGACTTGGTTTATGTGCTGTGTGGTGGGCAGAGGAAGAAACAACCTTTAATTAGAAATGACATTTAAATAGAGACATAAATGAAGAATAGAAATCAAGTGGAAGAATGAGGGAAGGATCATTTTCTTTTTCTGAGTTGGAGTCTCACTCTGTTGCCCGGACTGGAGTGCAGTGGCCACTCCCGGCCACCGCAGCCTCGACCTACTGGGCTCCGGCCATCCTTCCGCCTCAGCCTTCCGAGTAGCCGAATCACAGGCACACGCTACCATGCCTGGCTGATTTTTTTATTTTATTGTAGAGATGAGGTCTCACCAAGTTGCCCAGGTGGGTCTCGAATCCGCAAGCTCAGGCAATCCACTCACCTCAGCCTCCCAAAGTGCGGGATTACAGGCTGAGCTACCGAGTCCGGCTAGGACCATTTTTAAAAGAAGCAACAGCAGGTGTAAATTCCCAGAGACACAGGACAGAGTCCAAAGGATGACCATTAGGCTTGCATCTCAGAAACATAAAAGAAAATGAATCAATATGAAAATTTACATAGTATGTAATTTTGTCAGGTTTTTTTTTTGGAGAAAAATTGATGGACACAATGTATTCTAATTTATAAGCCATTTATTTAATGAAAAATTTAATTATTACTTTAGTTTAAATTTTTTATTTGGTCTTCCTTATAAATTATCAGAGACTTCCATGCATACTGCTATGTGGTTTTCATTTGATTATTTTGATTTATATTAAAATTATAAGTTTTCATGATACTCAAAAATTTATTTCTTAATTTGGGTACATTTTGAGCTAAGATGTTTATATTCTACCTTAGCAATGGAAAGCTTTCTCCATTCTTAATAACTTAATTCCTAAACTGCAATTAATATTTTGATATTGTACTTATAATTTTATATCCTTTTGGAAAATAGTCTTTTCCACCTTTATTATTTAGTCAGTATGACCTGTGAATATTTTAATTTTAACATTTCAACATTTTAAATGAATATGAATAAACTTTATAATCCTAAACATAAAATTCTGCTTCTATCTAAAACACATTTTTTGGATATACATTTGCTTTGTTTTTTTTTTTACTCTTCGATTATATCTTATTATTTTTTGATAATAGCACTTTAAAATTTAGTTATATCAGATTATCAGTGAGCTAAGTAAGTTCAGGTATATGACCAAATTTTCAGTGTCTGCCTGAAACGTGGCCTGTCAAGAACTAAGCACTTAATAATTTTTATTTGATCAATTAAAATATTCAGCAACATTTCTACTAAAAGGAGGAATTATTTTCTTGCAATTCCAGGACAATTTAAGACAAGTTATTTGCTTCCTTGTTTGATTTGAATTTGTTTTAATTTTTGCTAGATTAGAAATAAAAGTAGGCTTACATTTACTGAATAAATATTATCATGTCTCCTAATGGGATCTTATCCTGAAAGAAGTTTGTTTGCAAGGTATTAAAGGAGTGAATTTATGTGGTGGAGGTTGTTTGTTCAGGGTCCAATAAATATTTGAGAAGATTAACCTGAATAGAGACCAGATCTGAAAGAGATTCAAAACTAAATGGTTTATGCTTAGCTTGATATTTTATTTCTATACTTGAACATTCTCTTAATGATTTGAGACCAAACCAATTCTTTTAAATGAGTCGCTGAATACTTGTCTCACTTGTTTGTTTCTCAGAGTGTAAATGAAAGGGTTCAACATGGGAGCAATGGATGTCATTAGCATGGTCACACCCTTATTAATAGCCACAGATTCCTTTGCTGAAGGATTGATATAGACAAAGATACAGCTTCCGTAGGTGATGGAAAACACAATCATGTGAGAAGAACAGGTGGAAAAGGCCCTTTTCCTTTGCTGTGCAGAGGGGAATCTTAGAATGGTTTTGATGATGTATATGTTGGACAGAACAACACACACAAGGGTTAGAATGAAGGTCAGCACAGCACAAACAATTACCAACTGCTCTATGAGCCTGGTGTCTGAGCACGAAATCTTCAAGATAGGAGATGCATCACAGAAAAAATAATCAATGACATTAGAGTCATAGAA
Source organism: Carlito syrichta (assembly GCF_000164805.1). Lineage (NCBI taxonomy): Eukaryota > Metazoa > Chordata > Mammalia > Primates > Tarsiidae > Carlito > Carlito syrichta. Next base: position 10,967 of record NW_007079906.1, on the reverse strand, counting down.
TTTCAAATTTAGGAACAGGGTAAGTGGTGGGAATATGATGAACAAACCAGCCATCCAATAACAGATGACTAGAATCCTGCAGACTCTGTTACTCATGATGGTCACATAATGCAAGGGTTTGCAGATGGCCACATAGCGGTCGTAGGACATGGCGGCCAGAAGAAAAAATTCTGTTACTCCAAAGACATCAGTAAACAACACTTGAATGACACAAAGATTATAAGTAATTGACCTGTCACCTGATGCTATGTTGTACAAGTATCTAGGAATGCAAGCAGATGTAAATGAAATTTCCAATAAGACAAAATTTTGTAGGAAAAAGTACATAGGTGTTTTAAGGTGAGAGTCCAATAAAGTGAGAGATATGATGGTCAGATTTCCAGTTATACTCAGCATGTACGTGAGAAACAGAAACACAAAAATTGGAATCTGAAATTGAGGGTCTTCTGTCAGTCCTAATAGGATGAAGGTTTTTATTGTGTGGTTTTTCATCCCTGAAAACTGCATGTTATTCAATCCTCTTGTAAAATTTAAAAATATTTTATTTGAATAGAGAGGCATCAAAACCAGATAGCAATAAACAATGACTATGAGGGACAAAAATGTACTCACTGAGAAAGAACAAATGAATCCATATGTAGTTGCTTGTGCAAGTAATAATATTTCCAGTACTCTGGTGGGCTTGGCTATTCAATTGTTTATTTTATTTTTGTTATTTTGATAGTTTTTAATAGATTTTTATACATATTTCAAAAATTTGTTTACCAATTCAAATTTCTCTTTTACTTCACATTTGTAAACTCTACCCAAGACTGGATTTCCCATTTGGTTCACAATATGTTGTCATTCAATAGAATTATGAATTTTTATGTTCAGAATTTCTTCTGTATTTTAAAGATAAATATTTAACCATAACCACTTTTTGCATGTCTTTCCTAGAAGATTTGGTTCTTGACAAAAATGTAAATATGTAGCAACTAATTTGAACTCTGTACACAGGCTTTATTGATCCATCTGCAACTTGTATTTTACTTTTGCCCTCATGGCCATCTTGTAGTTAAGTTATTTTGTGTTTTAAAACCCACATTGTTGGTCACTCCTCTGACTCATCTTATGTTTCACTGTTAGTATATTACATACGTTCAGTGTTCACTGGGATACACGATACAGATGGTATTTTAATGCACAATTTCTTTGTTAGATATGAAGAAAAGTTTGGTCCAAGGATATGCAGCTGGGAAAAAAAGCATATTTGTTTTATGCTTTCAATCTGCTTAGTTAAATGTAGAAAATACTTTATCATCTTGCTACCATTATCAAGTTCAAAATCAAAATTTAAACACTAAATATCCTTCCCATGCACTGGCTGTATACAAAGAGCTCTCACTTCTTGAAAACTTCCAAAACTCTATTATCTGTGTTGACTGCTCCTCATCTGTGCTCCCATGACAAGTAACTGTTACTTCTATGAGTGTTTTAGCACTTCTGAGGAAGTAAGTTTGTTGAAATAAACAATTGTGTTTTTAAAAAACGGGAATAGCTACCCAAACTAATAAAACTCCAGATTTATGATCAATGTTCAAGAAGCATGGTATAAATACATACATCTTTGTCACTGATTTTATTATTTAAATTTCATATATCCCTGTATTTAATATTGAGTTTTGTTTTTGGTGTTTGAAACAGGAGTTCTGCGAGTAAATAAAGTCAAACCATGAAAATATCATTCTCTGTGCTTATTACCTTTCATGTCAACCAAACTGTCAACTAGCATCTCCTTATTTTAGCTCGCAAGCAGATAAATAGCTGTATTTATATCAATTTTTCCTTCAACTCAGTGTGTGATTGTATAGTAGTATCCACAGTCAAATAACTGCAATATATTATGTGCTTTTTTTCAACTGGTGATTTTTTATTTCTTTAGGAATCTGTCACTAAGGTATTCAAAGTAGAGGTCAAGAAATTTGCATACACAAATACATGATTTTCACATGCTCTATATAGTAAAACATACTATAAATATTTTTACATTTCCATATGATAAATGCACTTAATTCCATTTAATTTCAACCGGCTATATTTGTGTAACCAATTTTTAAATCCTTCTTTATTTTAGAAATTTTCATTACTTCAAAATTTTACCTATATTAAAATAGCTTTATTTTACCACAAATTTTAAATCAATTTCAAACAGCTGTTATGTATCTTTTTGTATCTACAACTGTTAAAATGTCTGCAAAAAGCATATTTTTATAAATGCTATTGAGCAATTATATAATAATTCTTAGAAATGTAACTTCAAGGGAAATTATATATTCATTTTAGAACTTTTGGGTACATTTACCAAGGCATTATCTATGAACTTTATGTCAATATTTTCCTTCAACTCAGTGTGTGATTGTATAGTAGTATACACAGTCAAATAACCGCAATATATTATGTGCTTTTTTTCAAGAATATTGACCTTTAAATTTAATATAGGGTTTTGCCCTATGGATCTTAATTTGCAAAATTGCACCATAGAGTAGTCGTCTGTTCGGTCTACATGTAAGCTTTCATTCTTGTCTTCTGCATGTAGAGATATTTCCCCTAGATTTTTCATTTATACCTCTTTAATAGATATTTTCATAGTATTTTAAAACCAGAGTTGAATGTCTTCATTTTAGTTCTTAAGTTGTTCTGTAGTATTCCTTCAGCTATCACACTTAATTTTAACATACCCACATATATTTTAGTTTTGAATTAATATTTACAATATTAGGATTTCTCTTAAATGGCTAAAAAGCAATTTCCTTTTTGATTTCCTAGCAAAGCTCAATTAATTCGATGTATGAATGGATGTCATTTATTCCTTTAATATAGTTACTCTTGCCAGAAATTCAAGGATAGATTACTATGAGATCAATTACTGCAGTTAAATCCCAAGATTTGCTGTCACCACCACTGGGAGGGAGAGCTGATGATGGTTTTTTTTAAGACCTGTGACATTCCTGGGAACTATAGGAACTTACTATAATAAAAGACTAGGTAGTTTTAACTAAAGAGAAGGACACTCTTTTTAGCTTTTCTACTCTCTCCAATTCATTTCTTCTCAATCCAGTGGCTCCTAGAGCTATTATGTGGTAACTCCTTTCCTGCACCCTCTAGTCCTTATTCCAAAATATCATTCATTTTCTTCATTCATTGATAATTCTACCTTTTAAGAGGAAAATTTTAAGAAAATAGTTGCATCTTCCAATTTTTTTTTTTTTTTTGAGTTGGAGTCTCAGTCGCCCAGACTGGAGTGCAGTGGCTGCTCCCGGCCACCGCAGCCTCGACCTGCTGGGCTCCAGCGATCCTTCCGCCTCAGCCTTCCGAGTAGCCGGAATTACAGGCATGCACTACCACGCCCAGCTGATTTTTTGATTTATTGTTGAGATGAGGTCTCACTGCCCAGGTGGGTCTCGAACCCACGGGCTCAGGCAATCCACTCACCTCAACCTCCCAAAGGCGCGGGATCACAGGCTGAGCCACGGAGCTCGGCTCCAATTTTTAATAGTCTTAAAAAATGCAATGTTAACTAATTTTGTCAACATCATTAGACACACTGTCACACTGGGTGATTTTAATGCAGATATGCATTTTTTCCCTTTAAAGAGAAGCATCAGGGTGTGACAGAGATAACTTCTTACCATCTAAATTCACACTATCTTCATATAGCTATGAAAAATGCAACTCAAAAGATTCATGGATCTTTAAGTATTAAGGCAAATAATTGGATCTAATTTTGGTATGTCAAGTCAAACACGCTTCTCAGAGACAATCATAACCATACAGATTTACCAAAGATGAAAGTGAATAAAATAGCCACTGTACTTATTCTTTTGAGAGTTAAGGATACCTTCAGCTGATTTTTTAACAACAAGCATTCTAGAGGCTAATTTGATGATGAAGACCTAATAGCAAAGACTTCTGTGAAATTTTCTTGTCGCTCAGTTTATGAACCTTCATTTACTCAGATTTGTGCCCTGGCAGGACCTAGTACTCTGAGTAGATTGGGAAGATTTTTCCAAGCCAGGACTTTGGTTCCTATTTTCCTAGAAAAGATTTTCTAGCTCTTTTTTGGTTGAAAATAAAATACTGTTTCAAATACTGCCCTCTCTTGTTTTCAAAGCACTGATAATGTGACTTCTCCAGACAGGACGAGGGATTTTACACTATTTAGATTTATATTTGATTTATTTGCCAAACCTGCAAGTAAATAATAAACTCCTGGGTCCTTGGTGGCCCATATTCAAGCATTATTAATGAGTCTTCTTTGTATCGAACTTGGGCAAAAATCCTGAAAGATGCTGCAGTGGGGGCAGTGTCCTTAGAGACACAAACATGCAGGAATAGCAACAGGCTCAGGTCAAGATACAATCACAAAAAAAAATCAGGTGGTCAAGAACAAGTCTGCCTTTCTTAAATTTTTTTTTTATCATGTATGAAAATTGAAAGTTCACAAAACTAACCCACTTGCTATTTTTCCTCTAACATTAAAAAAGCAATAAAAGAGAAAAATATTAGAAAACTCAAAACAAGGGACAATTTTTAAATAATATTTCAGAGTAATATATAAATATTTATATGTATTCAAAAAATAAAATACAATTTTAATTATTAATGTCTATACCTTTTGTTTTTCATCTATGTAAACTTTATATCAATAAGTTTAGAGGTGAAATATGATGTATATTTTAGAACATCTATTAATAATTAAACCATTCTTATTAGTTTTAAATATATGTGCAGTTATCATTGTTACATAAAAACAGCTTCACTGTAGTCAATTGTATGATTATATCATCATCTCATGCATTTAGTTTGTTGGGTCTTTTTTTGCATACAGCAGATTACTGATTGAGAAAGTACACTTATATACATTTCTAAAGGTAGAATTTTAGAATGAAAATGAATTCACATTTTGATGCTTTTATATCAAATTACAGAAGTGCTCTTAAAAAGGTCATATCAAATTATATAGTCAAATTTTATTTTTGGCTTAGCTTAGTATTCACAACGAGTTCAATACTTATAACTATGCCTAATATGTAATATATAACTTTTTTCATCAGCTTGTTATTTGTTTTAATTTTGTTTATGCTATTATGATTATAGAAATTCATTATAATTCAGAAAATTTTTTTGCATGTTTGTAAATAGGTGTCGTATTTTCATGTTAATTTCTATGTTCTTTATGTGCTTATTGTTTTATTAATAGGCTATTACACTTTAATAAGAAATATATTCTAATATTAATATTGTACTTTTTATGATTTAGCTGGGTCTAAGGAGAATTTTTTATTTTAATGTTGAATTTTATAGTGGTTATCCTTAATAATATTTTGACATAAATATTTACAAAAAATTTTTTTTTTTTTTTTTTGAGTTGGAGTCTCACTCTGTCACCCAGACTGGAGTGCAACGGCCGCTCCCGGCCCACTGCAGCCTTGACCTGCTCTGGTGATCCTTCTGCCTCATCCTTCCAGGTAGCTGGAATTACAGGCATGCGCTACCATGCCCGGCTGATTTTTTGATTTATTGTAGAGATGAGGTCTCCCTGCCCAGGCGGGTCTTGAACCCGTGGGCTCAGGCAATCCTTTCACCTCAGCCTCCCAAAGGCACGGGATTACAGGCTGAGCCACCGAGCCTGGCTATATTTGCGAATTTTAAATAGCTTCTAAATAACTAAAATCAAAGGAAAAAAAAATCACAATGTAAATTAAAATATGTCTTTAATTTGATTACAATAAAATCTGACATATAAAAATTTGTGAAATATAGCTTAAGCAATATTTAGAAGATAATTTGTCTTTTAAGTACTAATTTTAGAAAATATGATATATTGAAAACCAGTGTTGTAAATATCCATCTTAAGAGGCTACAAAAAGAACAAATAAAAATACAGAAGTGGAAGAATATAAAATGGTAAAAGCAAAAATCAATTTTGTAGAAAAATAAATATAGATAAAAATAAACAAGAGATTCTTGGGAAGATGACTACAGAGCCATTCAGACTAAGAGAGTCACAATGTGATTGAGTGTTTGGAACATTTTGGGTATGTGCCAGTGAGTAAGTGGGCCTGTGAGTGACTGAGTAAGGACTTGGGAGCAATTGACCAGGGTCCTCTTGGTGAAGTGGCTGGTGCCACAGCTGCTCTGCTTGATCCCTAGCATTCCTGGGCACAGAAGCTGAGTATTATTTTTAAAAAAATCAATAAAGCCCTTCTGGGAGACACTGTCAGCCCCAGGCTCTGCCTCACCACTGTGGCACCTGGTTGGACACTGGCAGTGAGGACCGTGGAAGGAGCACAGTGAGGGATCACATAGGCAGACCACCACTGGAGAAGACTAAAGAGGCACCCAGTCACCATCTTGAAAATGGAGAAGGAAAGTGCTCCAGCTTGCTCACCATGGAGCGACACACCCATCTGATCTCTGTGACAGGCAGAATAACTACTCAGGGGTTGACTGTGACCCAGAGGGACTATACTGAAAGCACAAACTCCAGAGGGACAGGACAAGTGCTGAGTGTCAGGCCTCCTACCTCCTACGTAGATTCAGCTGCAGGACAAAGGAAGTGGCCAGAAAAGGACCAAGAAGATCTCCAAAGAGATTAGTGGTGAGTCTGGGACTGACCCAACTCTCTCCTGTCCTGTAATCTGCTGAATGTCAGATCCACAAGGCTGGGGCATGACTGAGAGTGATGAATTCAGGTGGAGCCTGGATGTCAGCCTGGCTGGGGTGCCCTCTGCCAGTACCTGGTGGAGAGACAATCCTGCACCTCCCTACCAGAGGGGATTCCCCTGATAATACTAGAGTAAGAGGGGAGGACTGATGCCCCACCCAACCCCATTCCCCTCCTACTTCCCTGGGCTGGACACTGGGGAGACTGTGAATAAGGCCAAAGTTCTGCAGGATACAGAAAAGGAGCAACTGAGAGGAGCAATTACAGACACTGTCACAAGAGCAGGTTTTTTTTTTGTTGTTTGTCATTTAATTTTTAAAAAATATTTTGCCTTTGTGCATGAATATATATGTGAGGGATCAATCTGCATTCCCCTCGTCACTCCTTTTTTTTCTTTTTTCTTTTGTTTTTTGTATTCTCTTTATGTGTGTATGTGAAAGATTGGGTGTCCATCTTTCAGTTTTTTTTGGTTTGTTTTTGCCTTTTTGTTCTTTCCTTTTTTCAGATTAATGTGTGTGTGTGTGTGTGTGTGTGTGTGAATATGTGTGAGGATTCTATTTGAGTTACATTTTTTATTTTTCTCTTTTTCTTCTCCTTTCATTTGGTTGGGTGTGTGTGTGCGTGTGCGTGTGTGTGTGTGTGTGTGTGTGTGTGTGTGTGTGTTTAGTATTCCTGTTTTTTGTTTTGTTTTGCTTTATTGTTATCCCAGTTTATTTTGATGTGTGTGCATATGTGTGTGTGAGTGTTTATTTTTTTGGCTTTGATTTCTGCTCTTGTTCTGTGTTTTATTTTTTATTTAAATTTTATCCATCTTGTTTCATTTTACTTTTCTCTGTTCTCCTAATTGCTGTTACTGAATTTTGGACTCAGGGAGTACACTCTTGTATCCATTGCATCAACATACAGAGTAGTTGTGGGGAGTGGGTCTCAGGGAATCCATAGCACAATCAATGAATACTGTGACTTGCAAGTTGTTTCTGAACCCTAACTTCCCGTCCTTAATTTTATCGACTCTCAAAGCTACAAGAGGCAGCAAAGCTTCCCAACCACAGCCCTGTTTCAAAATAGAACAAATCCAGAGCCCCTATCAGGGAAGAATAAAGGACTGAGAAGACATCAGAAGTGAAAGCCTCTTCCACTGCCAATGAATAACAGAATCAAAGAGAAAGGAAAGAGGTCTGTCAACAAATGAGGAAAAAAAAAATCCATGGATAAACACAGGTAATTTCCAGTGTTACAAAGAGAAAAGGCCTGGAAAATCAGACCTTAGAGCCCAAACAATGGAAGTCACCAACAACTGACCCTGGAATACAGCAGGGATAGGAAATTGATGGAGATAGTGAATAGAAAGACAAAAAGCAACACTGAAAGAATTTGTAACAGGGATTTTGGCCATAAAATCATGGAAGGCAGAATTAAACAGAAGAAAGAATCTTGGAACTTGAAGACAAAAACATGGGATTAGCTCAATCTGTATAAAACATAGAAAGAAAACTCAGAAAGAAAGGACAAAGTCTCCAACAGATGTGCAGTTATAACAAGAAGCTGAACCTAAGCCTGATTGTTATCCCAGAAGAAGAAAGGGAAATGGAGAACACCTTGGAGCATGTGTTCCAGAAGGTTATCCAAGAAAACTTTCCCCATCTCACCAGAAATGTGACCATCCAAAAAGAAATACAGTGAGCCCCCGCAAGACATCAAAGAGAAAGACCAATTCCTAGACACATAGTAGTTGCTTAAAAAGAGTAGGCACACAGGAAAAAATCTTAAGGCAGCAAGAGAGAAAGGTCAGACTACCTACTGGGGAAAGTCAATCAGAGTAGTAGCAGACCTTTTGGCAGAAATACTACGAACTAGAAGGGACTGGAGTCCAGTATTCAAAGTCCTCACAGATAAAAAATTTCGACCAATAATTTCCTATCCAGCCAACTCAGCTTCATCAGCAATAGAGAATGAAAATCCTTCCCAGACATCTAATTCCTAAGAGATTATGAAGCTTCCAGATCAGCACCATAGGAGATGCTGTTACAAAGAACAAAAGAAAGAAAGAAAGAAAAAAGACCACACACTTCCCAAGAGAACAGCAGAACACAGTCAGCAGAGAATACATCACAATTGCAAACTTGAAAACTCACACATACATTAATCCAAAAACTAAAAGAAAACAAACAAACAGCTTTATAATAACCTCATCATGGGGATAAACAATCACATTTCAATCATTAGTCTGACTGAATCGACTAAATGTACAACTAAAAAGACACAGAATCGCAAACTGGATAAAAACACATGAACCAAAAATTTGTTGCATCCAGGAAACTCATCTTACATAAGTGATGCACACAGACTCAAAGTTAGAGGATGGAAAATGAATTTCCAGGTGAATGGATCACAGAAGGCAAGAGTTGCGATCAGATATCAGACAAAACAACCTGGAGGCAATCAAAAATTTAAAAAGATACAGAAGTACACTACATAATGATAAAATGTTACATCCATCAACAAGAAATATCCATCCTAAACATATATACACCCAACACAGGAGCACCAGTATTTATAAAGCAACTCCTAAGTAAGCTAAAAAAAGATATTGACTCTAACACTATTATAGCTGAGGACTTAAATACCCCACTAACAACCCTCAATAGATCATTAAGGCAAAAATTCAACAAAGAGATCTGGAACCTCATATTGATGCTCAACCAAATGGATTTAATAGGTACTTACATAATACTCCACCCAACAACTACAGAATTTGCATTCTACTGATCACCACATGGAACCTACTCCAAGATTGATCACATCCTTGGCCATAAATCAAGCATAAACAAATTTCATAAGATTGAAATACTGCCACATACCTTCCCAGACCACAGAGGAATAAAAATAAATATCAACACCAATACAATTTCTCCAACAACCACAAAGACATGGGTACTAAACAGCATGATAATGAATGACTACTGGAAAATAAACAGAAATTAAAAGATCCCTAGCTTAGCTGAGGCTCAGTGGCTCAGCCTGAATCCTGCACCTTGGGAAGCTGAGGTGAGTGGATTGCCTGAGCCCGTGGGTTCGAGACCCACCTGGGCAATTTGGCAAGACCTCATGTCTACAATAAATCAAAAAATTAGCTGGATGTGGTAGCACATGCCTGTAGTTCCAGCTACTTGGAAGGCTGAGGTGGAAGGATCGCTGGAGCCCAGCAGGTCGAGGATGCAGTGGCCGGGAGTGGCCACCGCACTCCAGTCTGGGTGACAGAGTGAGACTCCAACTAAAAAAAAAAAAAAATCCCTGGCAACAAATGAAAATGAAGAAATATCCTACCAAACCTCTGGGATGCCATGAGATCAGTACAAATAGGGGGATTTATATCTTTACTAATGCACATGAAGAAAATGGAAAGATCACAAATTAACAGCCTAACAAATCACCTAAGGAAGTTGGAAAGATAAGACCAACAAAACCCTAACTTTAGCAGAAGAATTCAGATCATCAAAGTAAAAACCAAAATACAGGACATAGAAGACAAAAAATATCATTGAAAAAAGTCAACAAAACAAAAAGATGGTTCTTTGAAAGAATAAGCAATATTCATGAACCCTTAGCCAAACAACCAAGAAAAAAAGTGAAAAAGCTCAAATAAACATGATCAGAAATGCAAAAGACCAAATCACAACTGACTGAAGAAATCCAAAGATTATCAGAGATTAATGCACAGTATGGAAACAAACTTGATAACCTAAATAAAATGAAGGACTTTCTAACATCACACAACCTCCCATGGTTGAAGCAAGAAGACATTAAATAGGTCAATCACAACCCAGAAAATTTACTTTGTCATAAGAAAACTACCTACAAAAAAAGTCCTGGACCAGATGGTTTTCCAGCAGAATCCTACAAAACATACAAGGAGGAGTTGATGTGAATCCTATTGAAAGTATTCCAGGTAATTGAGAAAGATAGAATTCTCCCAAATCATTTTACATAGTTAACATCACACTGATACCCAAACTGGGAAAAGATTCAACAAAAAAAGAGAACTACAGGTCAATATCCCTAATAAACATAGATGCAAAAATTCTCAACAAGATTCTAGAAAATTGAATCCACAACACATCTCAAAAATTGCCAGGGGGGTGGGGGTGGGATTGGCAGTTGAGGAAAATGGCTAGGGGATGGAGGGGCACACCTCATCAACAAGGGTCTGCATAATCAATGTTTGTATACCTAACCCTGAATTGTACTCCACATCCTA
>NW_007079905.1:2465-3925 GCF_000164805.1 Carlito syrichta | reverse complement strand
CCGGCCGGGCGCGGTGGCTCAGGCCTGCCATCCCAGCGCTCTGCGAGGCAGAGGCCAGAGGACCCCGGCCACCGGGGCAGACCTCGTTTCTACATCCATCAAAACAGTGAGCCAGGCGCGGCGGCGCAGCCTGTTTCCAGCTCCTCGGAAGGCTGAGGCGGAAGGAGCGCCGGAGCCAGCCGCTGGCCGCTGGGGTGGCAGTGAGCGTGCCAGCGCACTCCAGCCTGGGTGACAGAGTGAGACTGGCTCAAAAAATTCAGAAAGTGAACTTGAACAGGCAGGAGACTCCCTGGAGCCCCGGAGGTCGAGGCTGCACCGAGCCGTGATGACACCTCGGCCCTTCTGCCTGGGCCGTGGAACGGGAGCCGCCGTCACCGCGCAAGAACAGAAGGCACCCACGGGCTGGGGCTCCCCGCCAGGGGTGGCTCACCGGGGCCGTAGCTGACGCCACGGTACTTGACGATGAAGTCACTGTGCAGCGCTTTGAGGATCTGGATCTCGCGCTGGAAGTCCCTCTGCTGGTCCGGCCCGCTGTGTTGCAGCTGCTTCACAGCCACCAGAGCGCCCGTGTTGTCACCCAGTGGGTCGTAGCGGCACAGCTCCACGCTGCCGAAGTTGCCCTGTGGGGCAGAGGGGCTGGGGTCCACCGCCCGACTCCGGCCGCGCTCCCGCCCGGCACTGCCCGCTCACCTTGCCCAGCTGCGAGATGTACTTCAGATGTCTCTCCTCGAAGATCGTGGGGTCCTGGCAGGCGCAGAGCTGGGCGCCACTCCACAGCCCGTCCCGGGGCGCCAGGGCACCGGGCGTGGGGTCCGAGAGGAGCTCATAGTCTGGGGGCGTGGGCAGGGCGAGCCCGTCTCAGGCTGGGCCCGGCTACGGCGCTGCCTCGCTGTGTGACCCCCTCTGCCCGCCTGCCCTCTCTGCAGCACGAGGGACCGGAAAAAGGCACCCCCAGCCCAGGCCAAGGCAGCCCCCCGCGCCGTGCACAGCCTGTGCAACTCCACATGGCCACCATGGAGACCAGGGACACAGGGAGACCCCCATCCCGGGGGTTCCAGGCCAGGAGGTGGTCACGTGGCTGAGCGCAGTCCTGGCCCAGGGACCCCTGGCACGGGGCCTGCACTCCTGCTCTTGTCTGCAGGGGGTCCAACAGGGGTCCGGGCTGTGGGGCGGGCAGACCCACAGAAGAGGTCCCTGGGTCCCGGATGCCCTCATCAAGTAGGGCCTATCACACCAGGCGCGGGGGCCAGCCTGGATCCCAGTCACCCGGGAGGCTGAGGTGGGAGGCTCGCCTCAGCCCAGGAGGCTGGGCCTGAGGTGAGCTGGGGTCAGGCCGCTGCACTCCAGCCTGGGTGACAGAGTAAGACCCCGACACACAAAAAAAGTAAAAAAGCCAGGCGAAGCTGGGCTCGGTGGCTCAGCCTGTCATCCCGCGCCTTTGGGAGGCTGAGGTGAGCGGA
>NW_007079905.1:0-2029 GCF_000164805.1 Carlito syrichta | reverse complement strand
CGGCCGCCCCGCTGAACACCTCCCAGACCGTCGCCCCGAAGCCCCACTTGTCCGCCTCCAGGCCGAGGGTCCGGGCCTCCTGGAGACACTCGGGGGCCACCCAGGGGATTCTGTCGGTGAGCACTGAGGTGGGGGTGCAGTCAGGACCTGCTGCCCGGCCGCCGGCCCAGGCGCCTCCCTCCTCGCTGGCACCTACTGTCCAGGCTCAGCACGGTGGGGCTGACCCCTGGGTCGCTGAGCTTGATGAAGGGTGGGCTGCCATCGCCCCCCTCGCGGGCCAGGAGCACCTTCCGGGCAGAGACGTTACCGTGGGGGAGGCCTTTGTCCTCCTGAGGGGGCCGGGTGGGTGGAAATGCCCGGGAGAGTGTGATGAGTGGACAGTCTGTTTGGCAAACTCCTGCGCATCCTTCAAAGCCCACCCGGTGCTGCTCAGACATGCGCCAGCACCCCCTTAGACTCCAGGCATCCTGTCCTGCCCCTCCAGCCCACCTGTGCTGACCTGACCGTATCCCTCTCCGTGTCTGACATCACCCCCACCCCGCGGCTCCCCCACTGCCCTTGGGACCACGTCGAGGCTCCTGCGCCCAGCACTCAAGGCCTCTGCTCCTTCTTCCTGTAGGCTGCTGGCCCACACCTGCACCCTGGGCTCCTGCCAACTGAACTGCCCGGCGGGCCCCAGGATGGGCAACACACGCGCCGGCATGGGGGCCTCTGTCTCAGCTTGACACGCCTTCCTTCCTTTTTCTCTGGATGAGCTCCTACTCAACCATCAGGGCCTCATCTCCAAGGTGCCCGCTCCCAGGAAGCCTCCTCCTGCCCCGTTCTCCACTCGCCACTCCCCCAACATCCACGAGTGACCGGTGTTCCTTCTAGCGCTCACACCTCGGGGCCCTCTCATGCTGTCCCCGGCACCTGAAACGCCCTTCCCTCACACCCTCACTAAACTCCTATCCATGCCGCAGAGGCCATTCCCAATCCCCCCACCCGCCCACACAGAGGAGGCCGCCCTTGAGTAGAGATGGGCCACAGAGGGCGCTCACCAGGTAGTTGAGGGCATAGGCCAGCTGCTTGACCACCTGCAGCTTCCAGCTGGCGGGCACCAGGTGGCCACGCTTGCGCAGGTACGTGTCGATCGCCCCCAGGGGCACGAACTCCTGCACCATGGTGCCTGGGAGGGGGGATGGGACCTGGGGGGTCTCCACCACCAGCGGTCCCTCCCGGCTCCCCAGCTCCCCTGCCGCCCCCTCCTGCCGCCTCCCTCTGCCGTGTTTGCCTGGAGTCCCTGGCAGGGCTCATCTCTCCTCTCTGTCTCTCTCATCTCTCCATCTTCGTCTCTCTCTCTCTCTCTCTCTCTCTCTCTCTCTCACTCACCTACCAGCATCTCTCTCATCTCTCGTCTCTATCTCTGTGTCTCTCTCTCCTCTCTGTCTCCCCCTTTCTCTGCCTCTTGCTTCCCATCTGTGTCTCTCTCCGCCTCTCTCTGTCTCTCCCTCTCTCCTGTCTCTCTCTCTCCGTCTCTATCTCTCGGTCTGCCTGTCTCTCCCTCTGTCTCGATGCCTCGCTCCACATCTCCTCTCTCTCTCTCTGTGTCTCGCTGTCTCCCCCGCCCTCGCGGGCTCCGTGTGGGCTCCGTGTCGTCCCTTCCCCGATCCGTGCCTGTCCTCGCCCTCCCAGCTCGGGACGCCGCCCGGCCCACGCAGAAGCCGGCCCACCCCGGGCAGGGCGGCGACCTCCCCACCCGCCGGGTCCTCCCGGCTCGCGTCATGTCCCCGCCCACCCTCTCTGCGCTCTGGGCCGCCCAGGGCACACGCTGGACCCCACGCAATCGAACAGAAGGGGAAACCGAGGCCTGAAGGATGCAGGGCCCACGCGGGGCTGCAAAGGGCAGCCAGAGGCCCCTTCCGTCCCCGGGGGGACCTGGGGGCTGCCGGGGGAGGGACGCCCGGGGCCTGGGGAGGGGACGGAAGCCCCCGGGGGAGGCGCCGCGGGGGGCTCACTGTCGCCGGCCATGCACACGCCGTGGAGCAGC
>NW_007079904.1:2743-3273 GCF_000164805.1 Carlito syrichta | reverse complement strand
GTGTGGCCAGCCGTAGAGGTAGCTTGGCTGGCGTGCTGGTTTGTGCAGCCAGCTGGTGAGGTCGGCTGGCCCGTGTGCTGGCATGTTTGACCATCCAGCAAAGTCGGCTGTTCCGTGTACTGGGTCATTGGGTCACCCAGCGATGTCAGCAGGCCCATGCACTTCATCATTGGGCCAGCCAGCGAAGTCTGCAGGCCTGTGCACTGGCTTGTAGGGCCAGCCGGCGAGGTTGACTTTCCCGAGTGCTGGCTCTTTGGGTCAGCCCACGAGGTTGGCTGGTCCGTGTACTGTCTCATTGGGTCAGCCGGGGAGTTTGACTGCCTCGTGTGATGGCTCGTTGGGTCAGCCGGTGAGGTCTGCTGGTTCGCGAGCTGGCTTGTTGGGTCAGCGGCGAGGTCGGCAGGCCCGTGCACTGGCTCGTTGATCAGCCGGCGAGGTTGGCAGACCTGTGCTCTGGCTCCTTTGGCCAGATGGCCAGGTCGGCTGACCCGTGTGCTGGCTCGTTAGTTCAGCTGGTGAGGTTGGCTGGC
>NW_007079904.1:0-1403 GCF_000164805.1 Carlito syrichta | reverse complement strand
TGGCCCGTGTGCTGGCTCGTTGGGTCAGCCAGCGAGGTCAGCTGGTCTGTGTGCTGGCTCATGTGAGTTCGGCTTGCCTGTGCTCTGGCTCATGCCGGCAGCCGGTGATGTCGGCTGGCCTGCGCGCTGGCTCATTGGGTCAGCTGGCGAGGTTGGCAGGCCCGTGGGCTGGCTCGTTAGGCCATCCTGCAAGGTTGCCTGGTCTGCGCGCTGGCTTGTTGGGTCAGCCTGCGAAGTCGCCTGGCCGGTGTGCTGTCTCGTGCGGCCAGCAAGTGAGGTCTGCTGGCCCGTGTGCTGGCTCATGTGGCCAACTGGTGAGGTCGGCTGGCCCGTATTATGCCTCGTGGGGCCAACCAGAGAAGTCGGCTGGCCCGTGCTCTGGCTCGTTAGGTCAGCCGGCGAGGTTGACTGGTCCGCTGGCTGTCTTGTTGGGTCACCCGGGAAGTTCAGCCGGCCTGTCCGCTGACTCGTTGGGTCAGCCATCGAGGTCGGCTGACCTGCACACTGACCCGTTGGGCCAGCCGGTGAGCTCGCCTGGCCCACATTCTCACCCGTGCGGCCAGCCAGTGAGGTAGGCTGGCCAGTACGGGCCCATGCAGCCAGCTGGTGAGGTCGACTGGCCTGCCTGCTGGCTCGTTGGGCCAGCTGGCGTGGTCGACTGGACCATGCGCTGGCTCGTTGGGCCAGCCCGTGAAGTCGGCTGGCCCGCGCACTGGATTATTGGGCCAGTCAGTGAGGTCGGTTTGCCCATGTGATGGCTCACATGGAAAGCTTGTGAGGTCGGCTGGCCCGCGAGCTGGCTCGTTGGGTCAGTCAGCGAGGTCGGCAGGTCCATGTGCTGGCTTGTTGGGCCAGCCTGTGAGGTCAGCTGGTGCAAGCGCTGGCTCGTTGGGTCAGCTGGTGAGGTCGGCTGGCCCACGTGCTGGCTCATGCGGCAGGCTGTCGAGGTCAGATGCCCCGCACGCTGGCTTGTGCGGCCAGCCGGCGAGTTCGGTTGGCCCGCGTGCTGGCTCGTTGGGTCAGCTGGCAAGGTCGGCTGGTCCACGCGCTGGCTTGTGGGTCAGCTGACGAGGTCGGCTGGCCCATGTGCTGGCTCTTTGGCCAGCCAGTGAGGTCAGCTGTCCCGTGCCCTGGCTCGTTGGGTCAGCTGGCAAGGTGGCTGACCCGAGTGCTGGCTCGTTGGGTCAGCCTGCTAGGTTGGCTGGTCCACGTGCTATCTCATTGGGTCAGCCGAGGAGTTTGGCTGGCCTGTGCAATGGCTTGTTGGGTCAGCTGATGAGGTCGGCTGGCCTGAGTGCTAGCTCCTTGGGCAAGCCTGTGAGGTTGGCTGGCCCAAGTGCAGCTTTGTTGGGTCAGCCGGCGAGGTTGGCTGGCCCGATTGCTGGCTCGTTGGGTCAGCCGGC
>NW_007079903.1:0-954 GCF_000164805.1 Carlito syrichta | reverse complement strand
AAAAAAAAAAACAAAAACAAAACAAAAAAACCCCCAAAAGTTTAGGACCTGATGGACTTATAGCTGAATTCTACCAGACTTTCAAAGAAGTTTAATCAGTCCCACTGAAGCTATTCCATAAAATTGAAAAGGAGGGAATTCTCCCTTTCTCATTCTATAAAGCCAGTATTATTTTGTTACCAAAGCCAGGAAAAGACCAAATGAAAATTTAAAACGCAGACTAATATCTTTGATGAACACAGATGCAAAAATCCTCAACATGATACTAGCAAACTGAATCCAATAGCACATCAAAAAAATAATCATCATCCACCATGATCTAGTGGGTTTTATCCCAGGGATGCAAGCATGGTTCAATATATGCAAGTCAATACGCAAGATCCAGCACATAGACCATTAAAAAGAAAATCATATGATCATTTCAATAGAGCCAGAAAAGCATTGATAAAATCCAGCATCCTTTCATGATAAAAACTCTCAGCAAAAATAGGCACAGAAGGAACTATCCTTCAAATAATAAAAGCCATGTATGACAAAACTATAGCCAAATTCATCCTGAACAGGGAAAAGTTGAAAGCACTCCCCCTCAGGACAAGGATGCCCATTTTCACTACTCCTATTCAACACAGTACTGGAAGTTCTAGCCAGAGTAATCAGGCAATAGAAAGAAACAAAGGATATCCAAACTGAAAGTGAAGAAATCAAACTATCCCTGTATGCTGATGATATAATCTTATATCTAAAAAATACTAAAGACTCTTCCAAAATACAACTGGACTAGATAGATGAATTTTTTTTTTTTTTTTTTTTTTTTGAGTTGGAGTCTCACTCTGTCGCCCAGATTGGAGTGCAGTGGCCGCTTCCGGCCACCGCAGCCTCGACCTGCTGGGCTCCGGCGATCCTTCCTCCTCAGCCTTCCGAGTAGCCGGAATTACAGGCATGTGCTACCACGCG
>NW_007079902.1:158323-165403 GCF_000164805.1 Carlito syrichta | reverse complement strand
CCCTCGTGTGTTTGCATCGGAGCTGGCTCTTTGTGGTCTCTATATCTCTCATTAGAGCCCGGGTTCAACAAGATCTGTCAGGACTGTGTTCTCCATGGTTCAGGAAGTTCCTCAGCCTTCCAAAGGCGCAGGATTACAGGCTGAGCCACCAAGCCCGGCTACTGGTAGCATTTCACATACACAGCAGGCAACTTTCGCACATCCTTGACAACAAAAGACAGGAATTTTATCACGGGTTGGGAGAAACACTTATCTTCTATCTCCTGCAGATCCTGCCCTCAGACCCAGTGAAGGTTTTTTGATAGGGGAGAGTCTCAGTGCGTTTGCCCATTTCATGATGGGTGATTGACAAGTGCACCTGCCCACACCATGCTGAGCGTTCAGCAGTTTTTGACTAAAAACAGCATGATCCCTGTGCCATACCCTCCCTATTCACCTGATCTCGACCCGAGTGACTTTTGTTTGTTTCCCTGGATGAAAAAAGTCCTCCAGGAGAACCGTTTGCCAATGGGGAACAGGTGAAACCAAAAAACGGCAGAAGCACTGAAAGGCATCAAAACTGATGTGTTCAAAAACTGCTCTGAGCGGTGGGAAAAGGTGTATTACATCAAACGAAGAGTGCTCTGAAAGTGACTGAAGTTTAAATATGTAAGAATAAATACACAATTTTGAGTAAACAGATTCTGGGTTTTGGGGGCCCCCCTCCATATCTTCTACTAACTTTTAACTTGTCTTCTCACTTTCTAGATGATCTTTTAATGAACAAAAGTCTTCCATTTTATTAGGGTCACAGGTGCCAGTGTTTTCCCTTTTATGGATTTTTATGTCTTGTTTGGAAATCTTTCCCTTAAGGAATCTGAAGGACAGTCCCAGTCTGGGGGGCGGTCACAGATGGAGCCGGGTTACAGGCGAGGGGCAGAGGCAAGCGTGGCTGCACCCCCTAGGACCCTGTCCTGCGTGCAGCAGCCCCGACCAGCCCGCACGAGTGGCCAGCTGGCTGGCTGGCAGGTGTGTTCTGGTTACAGAACCGGATATCTCACGCAATTAGGGCTGGGTGCTGTTCACAATTCTAATCATAGACTTTAATTAACTTTCCTTGCTCTGACGCCTGCTCGCTAAGCAACCTTCTGATTATAATTTGGCTTCCCACGTCTCTTGCCTTCAGGGAAAGAATGTACGGTTCAGGCTGACGTGAGGATCCAATCCACTCAGCAGTTACAGGCCATGATGTAAATGAATAAATCCGCATTCGGATGTTATCAACGGCCGCTTCCAGCCCCAGGCGTGAGTCAGCATCGCCAAGTCTCATCAACACCAACACGGTGGATATCGAGCCTCTGAGCTGCAAATCTAAGAACGAGATTCAGGGCCAGAGTGAAATCACCAAGGCAACACTACCCTGGAGGAGGCCTGGAGGCCTGATGCAGGGGGCTTCCTGCATGTCACACGACACAGACAGGGATTCAAACCAACTGTGACATGACAGAGAGGTGATATGCCAAGCCCTGGCTTGGCCCCATTCAGGCAAAGGCAAAGAAGCAGATTTGATCTTGAGACTCGTATTGAACATTTATTGGTTTGCAAGCACACACCAGATGCTGCAGGGTCCCAGGCAGAAGGTTAAGATTTACAGACATGCTTGAAAAAAGCGAAACAACAACAGCAACAAAAGGACAGATGGTCTGAGCGGAGGAGCACGAGCGTCTGAGGGATGAATTCCTGCCCCACGTAGGTTCTGGTGCTCCAGGATACAGAACAGAAGAGATGGTATCTCTCTCTCTCTCTCTCTCTCTCTCTCTCTCTCTCTCTCACACACACACACACACACACACACACACACACACACCCCCAGAACACAAGCAGGAATGTGCCCAGGTGGTGAGATTATCCAGGCCCAAGATAGCATTTAGGACCTGGAAGGGGAGGGCAAGGTCTTCGCAGAGACTTCAAAAGGCGAGGTGGAGATGCCACCCCCCCAGACAGGTAGGACAGTTGAGCATCCTGAGACTCAGGCCAGCACCCAGCAGGCTTCCTATGAGCAGCGCCACGGTGGCATAGAGCCCCTCCTGCTACCCGGTGACCCTGGGCATCCATGGGAGAAGGGAATCAAGACATCAAGACTGCAGAGCTAGAAAGTCTTGGCCCAGGGATGGGAAAGGACCCTCTGCTTTGTATTCAGACCCCTCAAAAGGGGACAGGGGAGTGAGAGACTGAGGCTGATGGCCCCACAAGATTGGTTGCTCAAAGAAAATACATCCCAGAAGGAGCGAGAGAAATCGAAGGCTGTCCTGAGCCATCTTTGAGGCCAAGTGCTGTCTGCCACGGTGCCCCCGTCAGAGGCTTGCTTGGCCAGAGGCGGAGGAGGCTAGAAAACAATCTCAAGTGTTCTTTGGTTCTAAAGATGAGCTAGAGACATGCCGTCCATGAAGGGATGATCCCGAGTGTAGCTGCCCAGCAGCCATGTGGAAGGAGAGGCCATGCTATGTAGCTCAGGCTGGTCTCCAACTCCTGGGCTCAAGCAATCCTCCCACCTCGGCCTCCCAAAGTGCTGGGCTGACAGGCATGAGCCAGCGAGCCCAGCCTAGGAGAGGTATACAAAAGGCTCCGCAAAACAGTAGCACCCAGACGGAGCGGGCTGGCAGAGGCTCCTCACAGGGACACAGTCAGGACACCAGACTCCAGGGAACCAGCTGGAGAAGGGCAGGCCTGTGTTCTCTACAGACTCAGAGGGCTTCACAGGAAGGAACAAGCCCCTGTAATTGTGGTCTCAAGCCAGGCACAGTGGCTCGCTTCTGCAATCCCAGCACTTTGAGAGGCTACGGCAAGAGGATTGCCTGAGCCCAGGAGTTCAAGACCAGCCTGGACAACTTTGCAGAACCCTTTCTCTACAATAAATTAAAAAAAAAATACCCGGGCATGGTGGTGTGCACCTGTAATCCCAGCACTTTGGGAAGCAGAGGAGAACGGATTGCCTGAGCCCAGGAGGTCAAGATCAGTCAGGGCAACTTAGCGAGATCTCGTCTCTATTGTAGTAGCGCATAGTGGCCTCAGTGTGTGTGCCTATGGGTATAGACACGTCGACAAAACAGGGTCCCTGCCTAGTAGAGGTTGTCCCGCACGTGCTCCAGAATGGCCTTCAGCCCCAGCCAGGTCTCCTCTGCGGTGGGGATAATCTGACTGGCCGGCAGGAGGAAGCCGTAGTGCCCTGTGTCTCTCAGCTCGAACGTGAACGCATACTTGATGCCGTGATCATACGCCCAGTCAACGCTGCTCCCGCTGGCTGGATCTGTAAGTCAGAAGAGAAGACACTCTAGCCGGGTGCGGTGGTTCATGCCTGTTAACCCAACACTTTGGGAGGCGGAGGCGAGAGGATTGCCTGAGCCCAGGGGTTTGAGACCAGCCTGGGCAATGTGGCAAGACCTCATCTCTACAATAAATCAAAAAGTTAGCCAGGCGTGGTGACACGCGCCTGTAGTTCCAGCTACTTGGAAGGCTGAGGCGGGAGGACCACCTGAGCCCAGCACGTCAAGGCTGCAGTGGCTGGGATCATGCCACTGCACTCCAGCCTGGGTGACAGAGTGAGACCCTGACTCAAAAAAAAAAAGAGAAAACACTCTTGAAACCAGTTCCCTTCAGGGCTAGATGGGCCAGGGCAGGAGCTTGGCCTGCCTGGGCTTCCTTAGCGATCCAGAGTTCTTTCTGTGTGTCATGAGGCTTATGGCACAAAAACATCAGCCTGATCCCGTGTCTCAGGCTGTCCTGCACCGTGAGGGTCCGTCTGGCCTCAGACCAAGAGGTCTGAAATCTTCACTCCCACCTCGTGGCTCACTCACTGCGTCCTGCCCCAGGAGTCACTCAGAACCAATCTGTGTAGAGCCAGGCAATCACCTCTAGGCAGCCCCGGTGATCCTGATCTCCTAGAGGCCACATGCCTGCATCCTCCTCTCCCGCACGAAGCGGGACTGATGTCACCTAGGTAACCAACAGGATGTGGCTGAAATAAAGCTGCCACATCCAGTTAGGCTGGGTCATCAAAGACACCGTGGCTTCCGCCTCACTCGCTCTTGGGTCACACACTTCGGGAAAGCCAGCTGTCATGTTGTCAGGACACTCACATGGCCCCACATGGGGGTCCATGTAGGGAGGAGCCGAGACTTCCTGGCAGTTGTCGGCACCAACTCGCCAGGCACCTGAGCGAGAGCCACCCCAGACACAAACCCTCCAGACCCAGCAAGCCTTGAGCTGACAGCCTTGGAAGACATCTTGGCCACAACCGCAGCCTCTTGTGAGATGCTAAGCCAGAGCCACCCAGCTGAGCTACTTTGAATTCCTGCCCCCACGGAAACAGTGTAAGAAAAATAAACACTTAAGGCTGGGCACAGCGGCTCATGCCTGTCATCCCAGCACTTTGGGAGGCCAAGGCAGAAGGATCACTTTAGTCCAGGAGTTTGAGACCAGCCTGGGCAACATAGTGAGATCGCGTCTCTTCAAAAAATTTAAAAAGTGAGCTGGGAGTGGTGGCACGCACCTGTAGCCCCAGCTACTCGGGAGGCTGAGGTGAAAGGATCGCCTGAACCCAGGAGGTCAAGACTGCGGTGAGCTGGGATCGCACCGCTGAACTCTAGCCTGGGCAACAGGGTGAGATCCAGACTCAAAAAAAAGAGAGAAAGAAATATAAGCAAGCTTGCAGGGAGTCCGAGGGTGGATCAACCATTGGAATGTTATTTCTAGAAGAGTCACTAGAAGGGAAAAGAAGGGCACAACCCTAAAAGGGGACAGAGTAGCATTTCCTGGGTGGATACGTATCATGTGTCGTTTAAGGAGGGGGAGACTTTCCGAGAAACCTCCTCAGGCGATCTCGTCGTGCAAACATCCTAGCATGTATTTGCACAAACCTAGATGCATGGTGAGCCTACCACACACCTAGGCTGTGTGGTAGAGCCTGGGGTCCCCAACCCCCAGGCCACGGACTGGGACCGTCTGTGGCCTGTTAGGAACTGGGCAGCACAGCAGGAGGGGAGCGCAGCGAGCAGAGCTCCGCCTGCTGTCAGATCAGCAGCGGCATTAGAGTCTCAGAGGAGCAAGAACCCCACTGTGAACCATGCACGCGAGGGATCTAGGTTGCGGCTCCTTATGGGAATCTCATATCTGAGGATCCCCCAGCCCCCCACCCTATCCCCATCCTTGGAAAAACTGTCTTCCATGAAACCAGTCCCTGATGCCAAAAAGGTTGGGGACCACTGGGCTAGCCTATTGCTCCTAGGCCACACACCTGCTCAGCATGTGACTGAGCTGAATCCTGCAGGCCACTGTAACACAATGATGGGTATTTGTGCATCAAAACATAGAAAAGCTACTATTAAAAATAGGGTGTTGGCTGGGCGCAGTGGCTCAAGCCTGTCATCCCAGCACTGTGGGAGGCCGAGACGAGAGGATTGCCTGAGCTCGTGGGTTCGAGACCAGCTGGGCAACTTGGTGAGGCTTCATCTCTACAATAAATCAAAAAATTAACCAGGCGTGGTAGCACATGCCTGCAGTTCCACCTACTTGGAAGGCTGAAGTGGAAGGATCGCTTGAGCCCAGCAGGTCGAGGCCACGGTGGCCATGAGCATGCCACTGCCCTCCAGCCTGGGCGACAGAGTGAGACTCCAACGCAAAAAAAAAAACCAAAAGACGGTATTACAGTCTCACGGGACTACCATCCTACATGTGGCCTGTCATTGACCGCAGCGCCATTAGGTGGCACGTGGCTATATTTCCATTTCCCATGTGCAACTGGGTCCCTGGCGTATATTTCTTATACTCCAAGGAACATTTAAAGGCAGCCTCACAGAATAAGGGGGCTGGAAGTTTCTCAGCAGGAATCGAATTGCTCAGATAAGGCCTCTCAGTGAGAAAACAAAACAGAGGTCTTGCCTCCAAACAAGGGTGTGGGCAGTGAGCCTCAAGCCCAGGTGCAGGCCCGGGGCTGGTAGATTTGGGGGGCAATATGCCAGCCCCCGCCAGGGAGATCCCTAACGCAGCGCCCTGTCGTCATGATCCAACACTTTTTCATGTCTCGCCCACCCACTCTCAAGTCAGCCTGCCAATGCAAAGGCAAGTCTCCTTTGAAAAGGGAGGGGTAGCCTTGAGGGCTTTTGACATGATGTTGAGGAAGAGGACTGCTGGCAGCAGCCATCCACACAGGCCTGAGGGAAGTCCAGTCTATTACAACAAAAACAACCAGACAGACGACAAGTAGCAAGTCTAACTCGCAGCTCTCCTCCCATTCCACTCCAAGTTTCCTCCCAATGCGCTTTCAGGCGCAATGGCTCCCACCCGTCACGCCAGCACTTTGAGAGGCCGAGGCAGGAGGCTTGCCTGAGCCCAGGAGTTCAAGACCAGCCCAGGCAACATCGTGAGACCTCGACTCTACAAAAAATTTTAAAATGAGCTGGGTGTGGTGGTGTGCACCTGTAGTCCCAAAGACTAGGGAGGCCGAGGTGGAAGAATTGCCTGAGCCCAGGAGAGACTGAGGCTGCAGTGAGCTGTGATGGTGCCACTGCATGCCAACCTGGGCGACAGGGCAAGACCCTTTCTCAAAAAGTTAAAAAGTGAAGATAAATAAGTAAGCACAGCGCATACTTACAGACAGTGGTGCTGGTGGGCCCCACTTGGTACTCAGTGCCCGACAGGGAAGCCAGAGTCTTGGCCGCTTGCCTGGCAACCTTGTCCTGGAAAGGAGGCACCGACGGAGTGAGAAGGGTGAACCCGCAGCCTGATGTCCCTCAGCTGTCCTGCACTGGCCTGCAAGAGTCTCAGCCTCTCCCCCAGTTTCCCTTCTGGTCTCTCCTTTCCCATCTGCCCAGAGCCAAGGCCCTGCCATAAGCGGGGGGGGGGGGGGGGGGAAATGTGAGGCAATACCAAATGGTCTAACATATCCGTAATTGGAGTCCCTAAGAAGAGACAGAAACAGTCAAAATAAATATTTGGAGAGATATTAGCTTAAAATTTCTTCCCCAACTGATGTATGGCATTGATACATGATTCAAGAGTAGACCATTGTCTCTGTCCCCCTAATTTACCCTCATGCCTGGTAGA